>NC_136385.1:78021228-78296228 GCF_965140285.1 Lepidochelys kempii
CCTTTGTCTTCGCAACACACACACACACACACACACAATCTTTCATAATCCAGTCCTAATATTCTTAATGTATGAGGGTACTGCATATACTAATCTCAATTGTGTCCTTCTAAAATTATCTTTCATTCCTACTGTATAATATTATACAGTATACACATTATGATATGGGTGTCAGGGTAGCTATAAGCAGATTCTTTCATAGTTCATTTAAAAAAAAAAAGCTTGCAGACTGAATACCCTGTGGTTGAATCTATATACAAATTACATTTAATACAATGGTGAAATCTGACTGCAGATAGGTTGCATAAAATGTATGCAAAATAATTTAGTTTAAGTTACAAAAATCTACTGTTCAGAAAAAATGCCATATGAAAACATTTGAAATAAAAATAATATTTTCAGTCTTTTAGTTCTTATTCAAGCAAAAAAAACTAATTGAACACTGTCTATTTGAAATATTTAAAATATAAATATTATATAAATATAAAAATTCAAAATGCAAGAAAAGAAAAAGATCACTACTGAGTAAAAACAAACTGATTTTGAGAATAAATAAGATGTTCAGAAAAGGTGGCTAAATACATCAACAACCAGTCCCTAGAATTTCTGTGAGGGTTTCTGTTTCAACGCACTGGCTATATTTTAACAGATACAATCATGTAGTGCACTTATTTTTAATTAAGCAAGCAAACTGCCAATAAAATAGCATATACCACTATTAAAGAAAAAGCATTTATATGTGGTTGCTTTACTGTTATGTTCACTTTGTACTGTCCTTCCCTTGTTATTTTTGTCTTCTAGTATTTGGTTGTTTTTTAAAATACTTTTTAAAAAGCATAATAAGCAAAGCATATTGGTGCATCCCTTCCCCAAGTAATCAAATTAATGTTATGGCACAAAATTTCTGAAGTGTTCATGCCAGCTAAAGGGTTAATTATTTCATCATCCATCTTCATCATTGTGTTCTGTCCATCCCAGAAAGTTTTATTTATACTTTTAATCAACAAGTATACAGTCATTTATAGTAATTCAAGCTATAAACACTTCCTCTGATTTTTTTTCCCTTTCTCCGTTTGCATACAGTAGTCCTCAGATGAATAATGGGAAAGTCACCACTAAGAGTCGAGAAGGAGGATTAATGAACATTAAAAGCCTGTAATTTGCTCCAAAACAATATTCTTCACACTTTTTCTGAGTAATTTAAGTAAAAATCAAGCATAAATTGTATATAACATTTCCATGAATGGGGCCCTTAGGCTTATTCAACTGAAGCTTGTTCAGGTTGCCAAGTTTAAATATTTTCAGAACTGATCCCAGAACAGAGAAGCCTTCATCACAGCACAGCATTTAAAATGATGGATGTGATACATATTTAATACAATAAAATAGCCATTTATATGCCCATACTAGACACCAGGGAAATCCTTGTAGAAAAGATTTCTAAAATCGAAAGGGGTCTGTTCTCTCATTGATGTGCAAGGGATTTACGTGGATAACTCCCATTAATGTTAATGGGTGTTATGAGCTTATATCCTCCATGCATCAGTGGGTGAATACACACTTAAGGGTCCATCTCAGCAGAAAGTAGGCCCCACAGGTGTTGAGATGCAGAAATTCTTAGACTTCTATTCTGCTATTGGAAAAATATTGGGGTCTACAGCCAGAGGCATCATATAATGGCTTCAGGCTACCACATCTTACAAAAAGAAAAGGAGTACTTGTGGCACCTTAGAGACTAACCAATTTATTTGAGCATGAGCTTACGTGAGCTACAGCCATTCGCTAGCCATATATGAAATATTGATTTACGAATGATCCCAGGAAGCTCCACAGAACAAGCTTACTGAGTTTCCTGACTTCAGTTATACCCAGATGGCCACCCTGACTGGTTAGCCACTAGGAACAATGTTGTATAACTAGGTTGTCTTTTAAGCACAGAATGGCTTTTAAAGGGCTATGAAAAAGAGACAGGCGATAAGGTCCTCGGTCAGATGGAAAATGAACCCTAATAAGCAACAGGCATATTTTAAATAAACTTTTTCATTAAATTGTACATACTGAAAACAAAGAAACAGAGCTACTTTTATACATCAGTTCAGAAATAGGCCCGCTAACATATGTGTATGCTACATTAAATTAGAACTCCTTCTGAAAGGTAAATCTGAGATTTGGGAAGGACAGCAAAGTCTAAAATGAAACAAAGGGGGGAAAGCAAACTAAAAACGACAGACACAGAGAGAAAGAGAGAGCGAGAACAGGCCTAGGGAGAGGGAGTGATACCAAAGAAGGTGACTATATGTAATCTGAATCCATCTATAGCATTTATAAGTGTGGTCAGATGGGTCTGTAAACCATCTGGTCACGCATTGGTGCACAGGACTGTCACTCTGCCATTTAAGATTCTGTTTAAACAATGTAATTTCAGACATTGAGAGCCTTCTTGAATTGGACTGAAGTCCCACCAGAAAGGAGAATGAAGTATACTCTTACTTTTCTGTTTATTAGGACCTCATCCAAAGCCTGTTGAAAGGAGCAGGAGTCTCAAATGAATACAGTGGGCTTTTGATCAGGTCCCTACTACTCAGCTCTGTGACCCAGCTGCTAACAATGAGCACAGCATCACTGGTTAACACTTCAAATTTTTCTAAACAATTTGGCTGGCTGTGAAGCTTAGATCTATAACATGTGAGACCACATCTAAGTTAATTTGTGTCATGGTAGGGAAGAACAACTGAGCCCTACATTTTCATATGTAACAAAATGTGAAAACCTATTAAAATATAACCAACATTCCAGTTTTTGCATTTACATATGGGGTTATAAGAATTCTCTGTCAATCCATTTGAAATGGAAGTAGAGTATCAGATTTTTTTCTTTGGTCCACTAAAATTGTTCTCATCGAGTGTCCTTGCTGAACTACTGTACTGCTACAAAGAATACTTTAACTTTGAGCTCTTGCTCTATTGCAGTCAATGGAACTCACCAGATATGAAGGGCTAAAATTATAATTTAATCTATTTGTTGACAGGAAGAAAGAAGCTCACAAAATCTTAAATCCATGTGCATTATCCTGATGCAAAAATGATGCACAGATAGTGACTATTGATTTTAACAAATTGAAGCAAACCGGAACATGTACTGGAACTTATTTAAATGCTCTAAATTCCACATAATGGCAGTAGCTGCTAACTCTGCAGAATTCTAGAAATGCACCCTGCCGTTTGTACTAATTGGTGGGATATGCAGGCCCTGAGTCAAAGACAATTAATTGTCTCATGAAAATAGCTTGCTTTTGACATCAATATATACTGCACCCCATATCACATTGGGGGGGTCATAAGAAGGTGTTATATATTGTCAGGGTAATTATAATTAGGTTATATGTAGCCAAGGTACAAGTACCCTAATACAAGGTGGTGTTATAAAAGAGAGCCTTATAAATGAGACTGTAGGGCATTTAACTAAACATCTGCATGCAGAATAAAAGGCTTACATAAAAGTGTGCATTATGCAGATATTAGAAACCTGTGTCTCAAAGAAGACACTATTTTGACCATAATGCATTCTGTCATGTGAGATAAAATGCAGAGAACATTTACATTTCTCCCACTCACTGAGCTTCTACCACACGGTTTGCATTTTTCTCACATCAATAGACATCTTTTTAAACATTATATTCATGTCTGTCTCTCTTGATGGCAAATAAAATTCAATAAATAAAATACTTTATGATAAATGTTAGATTTAAGAAGTGGTTGTGATAAAGAGTGCAGGTTTTCAAAAGTGATTTGTTAAAAACAAATAATTTAACAAGACATGTACACAAGCTCAAGATATATTAATATATTGTAGATGATGCACAATAACATAATGACCCAAAAGAGCATTTGCACAGTTTTTCACACTGCTTAACTTACTGCCAAATAAGACAAATATTCAACAGAAATTGGACCCATTGCCTCTGTACATCAGATCAACATCTGACTACCACTACATCTTGACTTGGTGATTTCAAACCAGCAGCAGTTACAGATAACTTCTATATAACACAGGACATGTTCATTTCAAAAACATCAAATAGCATGTTGGGATTTAGAATACACATTACACATCATTAAATATTTGTACCTATTTCATACTGCACAGCAATTGTTTTTCATTCACCCAGTTTATTACCAATTATATATAATAAACCAATATTTGAGGGGATAGGTATAATGTCAGAAAAAAACTTGTGGAAGACAAGGCTAATCATTGCCCTTCAGGTAAGTTGATATGTGGTACATTGCATACATACTAGCTCATAGATGACTTCCTAACATATCATTTTAGCAGCTTCTATTGAGATTTTTGTTTCTCCATTCACTTGTAATATATTTCTATCTCCCAATTATTGTGCTTAATCTCCACTAATTTGTGTTTTTATGAAAGTAAGCATTGCAAGTCTTGTTTTATAACTTGACTGTCCTCACCTCATTTAATACTTGCATGAATATATTTATGTTTAATGCCTTAAAAAGGAAAGGTTATTTGTTTATAGTATTTTATTATATTTATTACTGAAGTGGCTAGAGGCTCAACTGTGATGGGAGCCCATTGTGTTGGTACAAACACATAGTAAGAGACAAACTCTGACCCAAAGACCTTGCAATCTAAACTGACAAGACAGACAAAGGGTGGGAGAAAGGGAATATAATTATCCCTATTTTACAGGCAGGAAACTGAAGCACAGAAGGATTAAGTGACTTCTCAAAGTCACATAGAAGGCTCTGATAGGGCCAAGAACTGAATCCAGATCTTCTGAGTCACAGCCTTAACCACAAAACCAGCCTTCCTCTCAATTTTACACTATGGTTTCCATCCCCAGAAGGAAACAATATTCAGTTTCTCTCATAATTATTACAACTTTGAATGTCCTGCTCTACTCAGCATTGGTCAAGCTCCAGCTGGAGTACTGTGTCCAATTATGGGCACCACAATTTAGGAAATAAGTGGACAAACTGGAAAGAGTCCAGAGGAGAGCAACAAAAATGATAAAAGGTTTAGAAAACCTGACCTATGAGGAAAGGTTAAAAAAACTAGGCATGTTTAGTCTTGAGAAAAGAAGACTGAGGGGAACCTGATAACAGTCTTCCATTATGTAAAGGGATGTTATAAAGAGGACAGGGATCAATTGTTCCCCATGTCTACTGAAGGTAGGACAAGAAGTAATGGACTTAAATTGCAGCAAGGGAGATTTAGGTTAGATATTAGGAAAAACATTCTGACTAGAAGAGTAGTTAAGCTCTGGAACAGGCTTCCAAGGGAGGTCATGGAGCCCCCATAATTGGAAGCTTTTAAAGACAAGTTGGACCTGTCAGGGATGGTCTAGGTTTACTTGGTCCTGCCTCAGTGCAGGGAGCTGGACTTGGTGACTTCTCAAGGTCCCTTCCAGCCCTACAGTTCTATGATTTTATGAATATTATGCCTTTCATCCTTAAGTATTTTTAAGGAATGGGATGTGGGAGGTTGATGTGGGTAGAGACCAATTTACAATTTTAGACAATTATGTCTGGGGCCGTATCTCAGTTTAACATGAGTGCTAAATATAAAACTTACTGTATACAGCCTAACTTTGGCACTCAATTTGAAAACTTGGTTCTGAATAGTCAGATTCTGAGACGAGCTCAGCACCAAACAGTTCCCATGTAGGCACCTAAATGAAGTAGCTAAATTTCCAAGAGAGCCAATTTTGCTTGTCAAAATTGCAGAGGGGTGGAAAATATGACAGAACATGTTTTCAACTTTAAATTTTGAGAGCAAGAATGTGAGCCACCATAAATTTGAACGGTCACGCACATGAAACTGGGAGAAAAGTTGCAGCTGCAAGGCACATTGCTACTCTTCCTCCTATCTCCTAGAGTTACATGGTCTTTTCCTAGGTCTCAGATAGACTACTATTTAGAACAGAGCTTCTGCCACATCTCTCAACTTCCTCAACAAACTCCAGTGCAGAGTTCTTTATCAACTAGTGAGACAACCACATGTAAATACTTCACACTTGTCACACTGTTTGATCTTTGTGTATCTAAATTATAAATTGTTCAGGGGCTAGTCATCCATGGAAGACTTTGGTATTATCTCCTCCAAGAGTTAGCTCTACCTATTCCAAATGTGCTGCTTAATCTACTGCCATTCATAAGCTTACCATCACTCACCCCAGGACCTAATGACACCAATAATGTCATGACTTAGATGCATTTGCTTCTGGAACGTGCTCCAGGCAGCCCTGATCCCATGTTTTCAGATGGCACATGGTTAAGACATTTCTCAAGTAGAACTTCTTTTGCTGGCTCATAGAAGGGAAGATGTTGCATTGGCTTTATAATATTTATTGCTTTATGCTTGTTAGTCTAGAAAGCATTGGCAACCCCAAGCATTCAGAAATCATGAATCAGGCCCCCAACAATCATGACATTGGCTTAAAAACCAGGAGAGTTTTTTAAAATAATTTTAAAAAACCCTAAATTTGTTGACTTCTGGTTTGACCCTTTTAGGTGTATTTGATTCATGTCTTGATGCTTTTTACTGAAACCATGAAGGCTAGAAACTTTTAAAAAATGAAAACAGATTCTCACCTAATTTCATGCCACTGGTATCTGGGACTTTAAGCAAATATTGTGAGACCCATAATAGAATCATACCTTGACAACACTGCTCATGCATGAGTTTTGTTTGACCAGATATGCCAAAATAAAGTGAGACCTACCTGAAGTTTTAAAGTGTAGAGGTAATTTTCTAAATGGCTTCAAAGTTCAGCATACAAGCCCATATGAATTTTGGGTTACCCATAGATTCTAGTTAAGTGAATATTTTTATGAGGGTAGAGTAGGAATAGAAAGGGACCATAAGTATTTGAGGAAAGGTGATGTATTTTGATTCCTGAAGTAACATGGTTAAAATAAAAACAAAATCTTTATGACAAAAAACGTATGTGCAGAAGTTATATTTTAAACTTTGATATCTTCGTTATTCTAAAATATTTATTCTTCAAACCACAGAAAATAATTCTTTCTTATTAAGAACGTACCAATATACAATATTTTACTTTTTTTAATTAGGCCATTTTATTTTCTATCTAAACAAAAAAAATCTAAGCCATTTCTGAGAGACTTTTTCCTAGTGAAAAATGGCTTAATAATCATAATCTTTGTTTTGGTGGTGGAGCTGAGAGACAATTGCCCAGGCTTACAATTTATAAATTAAGTTTTAGCTCAATATATTTTTCTGTGTTAGTTTGGTTTTTACATGTTCTATAAACTTCATATTACTCACAATAGCAACAGAAAGTAGATATAGCTTTAATATTCAGGCAATGTACTGTATATAGTTAGTAATCATCTTTCTTAAACTCCAAGAGTAACTCTGACAAGACTGTCAGGAGACACATGAAGTTCTGATCATCATTAGCCACCTGATTGTGGTAGCTAGCTCCACTCCCCTTCCAGGTATATTTTTTCTGAGCTACTAATTCGATCGCCTTCATGTCATATGCCTGGTAAGGAGCCAGTGCCCACAGAAAGGAGGAGTTTGACTGGCAGCATGTTACCTTGTCCCAAATGTTTTACAACTCCTCTGCCTGGACCTGAAAGGAAAGGAGAGGGGTGGGGCAATGCAGGGCAGGGGATTCTGCTAGGGTAATAGGCAAAAGTTTATATATCTTGAGGCTATCTTCATTTACAATTGTTTCTCTCTCCCTATTGCAAACTCTACTTCATGAGAGATTCTGATGACATCCATAGCAGAAAGAATCCCTGGAAGCACAGTTCCTGTGGGAGTTGTGTTCTCTAGGGGCCAGCAGGAGCCCAGTTGGAAGAGGCAGTAGAATGGAAGCAAAAAGACATTTATGCACATCTCCTACCTTGTTTCCTCTGAAGGAATCTGCAGAGTAAAAGAGCAATGCATCTGTGTCCTTCCACTGTGGGGAAGGAAACTGGAAAACACACACAAACTGGAAAAGTTCAGAGGAAATGCCAGGGGTGAAGTTCTGTCCCCAGGTAAGTAACAAAACTTCCATTGACTTCAGCAGGTCAAGGATAACGACTCTCAGACTTTCCTCTCCTTTATGTTGGTTATTCTTTGTAGGGAAGAATGGCGCCCTCCATCTGTTAACAAAAAAAACATCTTTTTTAGAAAGGAGCAGATCGCACATGATTTTAACATCCGTGAGTATTTCCTGTAAGAAACAACAAGCTTCTTAGTCTCATCAAATCATGTACTTGTTACTGTGACCAATTCGTATTTCTTAACAATAACTCAGTATTCAATTATCTAAATAAACCATGCACTTACTATAAAACAAAACAACCACTTGCTTCTGCCCAAATGCCATTTATCATTGGAAAGTTTTTACCCCTTTTATTTTTCAAATACATTTGGTACATAAGAATTATCTTAAGCTATGTATGCAAAATATATTACCAGAACTATACAGGCACTGCTTCTTCCCCTGGCCTTTTAATCTAAACTCCTATCTCTCATCCATCTCCACAGGGTCTCTGATAATAGTTATCACAGTACCTTCCCAAAGCATTCCTTCAGATGGATTTTTGCACTTGCCAATTTATGCCAGACTCTCTCATCCACATAGTCCTTGAGTGTTCATTAGGTCACGGTTCTGCTTTCCCAGGATTCGGCTACAATTACTCAAAGACCCTATTCAGCTCCCAGTTATGTCACTGCTAAAATTCCCATCATTTAAAACAGAAACATATTTAGGTACCACTTCTCACTTTAACACTGTTTTGGGATTGTAGTCACTTTTATTATTTATTTATTTCTATTACCGTAATACCTAGGAGCTCTAGTCATGGACCAGGAGCACGTTGTGTTAGATACTGCACAAAGACAAAACTTTTCTCTGGTTAATTTGGAATTATGACTTTTTAAAATTAATATCTTTCTGTATGATGGCTCTTTGCCATGTGGCTTGGCCTTCCTTACCAATCTGTGGTACACAATTTCATATACCAGTAGTGGTTACACACCCAAATTCCATACAACACACTAGGAGATATATCCTAGTGTAGTGGTGTATGGAATTTTTTGTATAAAATTTCACAATCTTCAGGCGGGCCCCTTCACAGCTTCTATTCCAGTTCAGGGGCTAGAGTTGCAGCTACTGACCCTCTTCCCTCTCATGCATAAGCACCCAATAGTCCTCTCCATTATGGCTGTTTGGAACTCGTGCAGCCGGTTCTTCTGCATACATCAATGGGCATAAGCACCTGTTCCCTCCCATATCCCCCTATTGTGAGCTGCTGCTCCACCCAAACCCTTCCTTTTCCATTATCCCACTGAGTAGCATAAATGGTGTGGGAGGCCTTGGACGGTCCCTGTTTACTTGGCTGAATTTCACCCTCTATGAATACAGAAAAAGAAAAAAGTATTTTTGTGGGTTCAAGAGTTCTGCATATTTGTTAATCACAGACACTGATGCTGATACTCCAGTGGGATGTGCTTCTAAGTTGTTTGAAAGTCTATTTAATCAATCTGTGAAATCAAAATCATGGGTCCAATACTGCAGTCTTTACTCTGACAAAACTCTCCAGTGATGCCAATGGAGAGTTTTACCTGGTTAAGGACTTCCAGATCAGACTCCGTATCTGTATACTTCCTTAATAACCCATAATTTGTGCTAACATTTTCAAATTACAAAAAAGTCACAATACTGGAACATAAACAGCTTCATGTTCATATTCACATGGTCATATTAAAATATTTTGCACTTTCCTACAAACACAATTAATAGCATTAAAAGTCTTCTGACAATTTCTTTGAGACAAAGACATTGCTGGGGAAGCTTTCTACCACTCCAGATTGTTATGCAAATAGTTAAAATATTGAAATCAATTTAAGAAGTTATACTTTAACACATCAGTCCTGTTATAATTTGGAGACAATGAATAATATATTCCAGACAAAGAGAAGGCAGCTATAGAAGTAAACTGAAACAGGAAAATTACGCCCACAAGGCATTTAAATTTAGGAGCTGAATAAATTATCCATACATTAAAAGGTTCATATATTTCAAAGAAAGCATAAAAAAGTTTTAAAAAATAACAGAAAATGTAATAAAAGCAGTATAATTCTAAACGTGATCAAATCTGGAGTAGAAACCTATTAAATACATATCCTTGTTGTTGAAAAATTATACAGTATACTTTTTCACAGATCTATTCTTTTAACTGATATTCACTCGGAAGAGACTGCTGTTTCATAAAATGTGTTTTAGTCTGATCACTAACATTGCAAATTTCCTTTGCATTTTTTCACCTTTTGGTACACTTTGATGTTTATTGTTTTAAAAAGTATTCCTTTTTCTGATATTCACTTAAAAGGATCTCCATGTATTCCTGTAGGATTCAGTTCAGTACACAATGTATTATTCTTACAAATCTATTAATTAAAAAGGTAGTTATTTAAGGCTGTTCCTCTGTGTATTTGATGAAGGCCTAAAATCAGCAAACTACTTGACCAGTTTCCATACTACCCTCGGAAGCCAATTCTCAGTATATTCATGATTTTGCTTATCTTTATAAAGCCCTATAATTTATAATTATGCAATTTTCAAATATTCACCATTAACATATACCCTATCCACTAACTGTTATTGTTTTGATCTTATATTTTCTTTCAGAGTCCTTTAAAAAAAACTGAACGCAACCGCCTGTTTTCTCATTAACATGGTTACAGAATTAGGAACAGAAGGGAATCTTTACTCATGCTAGGACTTCAGAGGATCACTGCTGGTGGGAAATCTTCCAAAGATCCACTGAATCTGCTAACTCTGGTTCCATATTCTTTCCAGAGACAGTAACCTCATACATTCCCCTCATCTCCATAACTGAGGTTGCTATTGCAACTTGCTGTCCCAGTACATATTCCAGCACTAGACAGATCACTACATTTTACACCATCATAAGAAAACAAAAGTCTTCAGGTGAATCCCACTGTGATAATCTGTATTCATAAAACTGTAACTTAATTCAAGCAGTTCCCTTCTGTGGATCTCTGGTGGTCTGCAAATATGGCTGGTTATATGGTGCTGCCTCTCCTTTCCAGCTGCTCAATTGCACAAAGACTGCTAAATATATATATTAAATGCTTTCATCCTACTAGACCAGATACTGATACCTTTATTCATGCTGAGTAACATCTTTCTCCACAAGCTATTCCACTGCCTTCAGTGGAACCATTATGAAGAAAGATACTATTCATCATAAGTAAGGGTGTCTCAATCTGGCCAATTGTTTGTCCTTGTTAACAGTTGTTGTAGTCACCACAGGGATTCTATGTGATCACAAATGGAGAGGAGCGGGTCCACACAAGGATCTCTCTACTAAAATATGGCTTATACTAAAAAAGAGCTTGGCCTAGGTACATGAACAGGAAGGATTACCATGGAAGCAATCCTTCTTACAGCACAAAGAAGCAAGTTTTTTCATTTGCCACACAGTACAGTTTAGTTGTCTTAAATTCAACCAATTTACTTTCTGAGCAGCCAATTGAATAAATCAGCTCGTGTAAATCAGTCTCACTCCTATTGAAGTCAATGGAGCTATGCTGATTTGTGACAGTTGATCTGGCCCATTATTTATAAAATACTACAAATCAACCAAGAATCACTGGAATCTTAATTGAACGCATATGAAAAACATCTTGAGAGCTTTCCAAAGCCCAACAAAACGCCTCCCTCCGTCCTCCCTACCTCCCCCTCGCCCAGCCCCAGCCCCCGCTGCCCAGGTCAGCACACATTTTCCTTTGGTGTGTCATGGATTAATTCTGAAATATGCCAGTCTTATCCTCTGACAAGGAATATACTGGAATATTTTCAGAGGCTCTTTTTTCCACGGAAGAATACACACAAACAAGATTAATTATAAAGTCAATGTTACTATACAGAGAAGGTTGGTGAATAATACAGTGATTTATGTTGCTTAAATCTACCTGATCTGGTTGTGTGGAAATTTGTGTTTTAGTTATAGAACAATTGGTTAGTGGGATGAGAAGCTGTTACCTAGATGTCATCCTTCCTGTTTGGAGCTTCCAGAATGCTGCTTCTTATACCTTGAACTTTAGGCCCTGGAGCCTTTTGGGAAATGTAGTTCAGTAACTAGTTTGACATTTTGTAGCAGGCATTGTTGTGAATGGTTAATTTCAAAGATACTGTTTTACTAAAGCCTGGTCTATACTTGAAATTTTACCAGTATCACTGTATTAGTTAGGGATGTAATTTTTTTACCAACATAGTTATACCAGTTAAAGCCCTAGCGTGGCTGCAGTTATGACAGTATAATGCAACCCCATAAACCTCAAAGGCAGGGAGGGCAGGCAAGGTCTACACCTCAGATTTCTGCTGATATAGGAATGTCAGGTCAGGAGTGTGGAGATACACTGAAATACCTATACCATCAGAAGCTGTTAGCATAGAAACAGTTACAACAGCAAAACTGCACTTTTACTAGTATAACTTGTTTCACTCACTGCTTTGCCAGTATAGTTGTGTCCACCCTAGGAGCACTTGCTGGTACAGTATACTAGCATCCCTATACCAGTAAAGTACTCCTAGTGTAGAACAGACATAGACTGTCAGAGCTGGGCCACGGGCAGCTGATGTGCACAGATCAGTTACCAAGTTGCAGTCAGGAGACGTGTAGCAGAGTTGGGCTCAAGCCAGATCAGAATACCAGGAAGTCAGAGTCAGTGGCCAAGCTGCAGGTAGGAAGTGAGTAGTGAAGACAGGGACAAACCAGGGTCAAGAACTGAAGTCTAAGGTTCATAGTAATGCAAGGTCTGGAGCAGAAGCAAGCAGGCAATCTGCATCATTGTTCAGACAGCTCCTTGTGATGACTTCCAGGTTTATACACCAGCATGGACCAATCCATGGACGGTGGGGAGGGCACCACTCAGGCCATGCTGGACAGTACTTCCTGCAGTGTCGAGCTTCACAGGATCCCCCAGTGGAAATCTGGCCCAAGCTCCTGGTGGTGATGCAGAAGCATCAGCAGCCTGGCACCTCCATAGTCCCAGTTCTAGTCCCACAGGTGCTTACATCACACTCACCCCTTCCAGCCTTCCCTCAGGGTGGTGCTTGTTCAGGAGTCCTCTGGAACTCCCTCACCTGGTCTGGGGTGTAGACATGGGAACCAGGTTCCCAGGTGCACTCTTCAGTGCTGTAGCCTTCCCAGTCTATGAGACAGTACAGGTAGCCACACATCCATTGAGAAATGAGGATGCGATGCACTTCATACTCCTCATGACACTGGACCAGTGTTGATGTGGTTCAGTCGGGGATTGGACTTCAGAAAGGAAATATGTATTTTGAGGGATGGGGGAAGCTGTAGTTTAAAGGTAATCAGATTGATCTTCTGGCATATCTGGAAGGATTCCAGGAACTGGTGGTCCAGTTTTCAGGAGGGTCAACTGGTCTGGAGATGCTTTGCAGCAAGCCACACCTTCTAGCCTACTCTGAATGCCCGAGCTTCCTATTGTTAATAGTCCACATGACTCATGTAAGCTTTCTTTGCTTCTTCCAGGTGGTTCTTGAGCACCTCCCGGATGAGATGGATCTGATGGACCCAGTCAGTGGTGGCTGAGTTTGAGGAGGCTACTGGTAGAGTTGGGTGAAAGCCGTAATTCGTGAAGAAGGGGCTCTGACCTGTACAGGCATGGTTGGCATTGTTATACGAAAACTCAACATATGGCAGGAGCAGGATCCAGTTATCCTGGAGACAGTTCACATGACATCTCAAGTACTGGTCTAGTACTTGGTTCACCTTTTTGGTTTGTCCATCTGTTTGAGGGTGGCACATGCTGAAAGAGGATACATGGATGTCCGGTAACTAGAGCCCTTCACTCCAAAATGAGAGGTAAACTCTGGGCCTTGGCTGAAACTATGTGGTATGGAAATCCATGAAGACAAAACACTGTTTGCACCAAGAGTTGGGCAGTAGTCTTGGCAGAGGGTAGGTAGTGGCAGGGAATGAAGTGGGCCATTTTAGTCAGACTGTGCATGAGTGTTAAGAATACTGTGTAGCCATAGGATACTGTAAGTTCCACAGTAAAGTCTAGGGTATCTGCTTCCACTACAAATGGATGAGTTGGGTTGGAGTGTTGCCAGAGCTGGGGCCATGGCGAAAATGGACTTGAACTGGTTGAAAAGGTGTTAACGCTTCAGGCGACCAAGGGAATTAAACAGCTTTCTGAAGGAGGTGAGTAAGGGGGGCTATTTGTTCATAGAAGTTGGTGATGAATCTCTTATAAAAATGCACGAAGCCCAGGAAGCACTGAAATTCTTGGAGGATCTGGGGTGCTGTCAAGTTGTGGATGGCTTCCACCTTCTGAGGGTCTATCTCAATGCACCCTGGGAAAATAATGTAACCTAAAAAGTCAATGGTGGCCTGGTCAAAGGTGCACTTCCCTAGTTTGACATACAAATAATGCTTCTGTAAGCTCTCCAGAGTGGACTGGACATGATGGTAGTGCTGCTCAGGGCTCTTAGAAAATATCACTGTATCATGAAAGTAGATGATCACATATTGGTCCATGATGTCCCCAAATATGAAATGTTGTGTGGGTTTAGCCAAATGGCATTTTTAGATATCCAAAGTGCCCATACTGGGTATGAAAAGTGGTCTTCCATTTGTCCCCAGGTCTTATGCAGACTAGATTGTATGGACCCCAAAGATCTAATTTAGCGAAGTTCCTTGCAGTCCTCAGGTGTTCTGGTCCAACAGATCTGGGATGAGAGGTAGGGGGTACCAGTTATGAATAGTCACCTGATTTAGTGTGTGATAAGTCTACACAGTGGCATACTGACCTATCATTTTTTTGCACAAAGAGGACTGGTACTCCTGTAGGAGAGGTTCACTGAATGAACTCTCTGCAAGTGGATATCTCCGGTTCAACATGGTGTATATCTGTCTGTAGGTCCCCTTTGCCCCAGGTTGTAGGTCTATTTGACAGTCATAGTCCCTGTGTGGAGGTAGTGAATCCATGCTTTTCCTTAAATCCACGTTTTTCCTTTCAAACATATCCAGGTAATCTCAGTACTTGCTAGGAAGGCTGGGATTCTGGTCTAGAGCTGCCTTCTCTGATTAGCCCCCCACCATTTTGGGTTTCACTTCCAAGTGTCTTACCCAGTCCTGCGGTCCAGGGTGTAAGTCACTTGGGTGTTGGTTGATTTGTTGTAGGCAGGCTTTCTGGCAATATTCAGAGGGTAAGCTAATGCTCCACCACCAGGAGATACATGGGTCATGTTGCTCCAACCAATGCCTACCATTATTGGGAAGACTGGAGAGTGGATCATATCAAAGCATATTATTTCCCAGTGCCCTTCCACTATAGCAACTACAGAGATGGGTCAGGTTCTACTCGAGGATTGAGGATTCTGGACCATAGTGTGTGGTGATGCCCAAACTGTAGCCCCCTACTGGGCCCAGGATGGTCCATTTCCCAAGCTATTTTCAGCTGGAAAGGAGGCGGGAGCTTGTTCTGATGCCCCACTGTAATAACAGAGGGTCAACTGCTGGCAACAATCTTTCTCCTCTGGGGTCAGGCATCTGTGATCCAGGTTGACCTGCATGCATTCAGGACTTAGTTCTAGAGGCTTTGGCTTAGTAGGTGGATATGGGAGCATCAGGCTGCCCCTTCTTTCCTCTTTCTGCTTGTTCAGACAAGAGTTGATGTTCCGGGTGAGTTCAATAAAGGCCTCTAGGCAAGGTGGGGTTTTCAATGCAAACTAGCTTATCCTCACTAAGTCCCAGCCAGCACTGGTGCAGTCTCATTCCAGTCAACATCAGCCGCAAGCCGTCAGAAGTAAGTTGGGTAAGAGGTGGCTGGTCTTGCCCCGACAAAGCTTTGAGAGGGCAGCCTCAGCAGAGCGGATGCGATGTGGGTCATCAGAGATGGTTGAGAAGGCTTGGCTTGCAGGAAGGCATTGGGATGCACTGGGCTGTTCTGTTCCAATGAGGGGAAGCCCAGTTGAGTGCTTCACTGGTGTGAAGGCTGACTACTAGCCCCACCTTTGTCTGGTCTATGAAATACATTCAAGGGCGGGCAGAAAGAGCAACCTGCTTTAGTTCAGGAACCCCTAGAATTTCCAACAATCTCTGTCCAACGGTTCAGGCAGCAGCACCCATGGGAACCAGGTCAGGGAACGGCACATAGGGTTGCTGCTTCTTCCTGTGAATGTGCTAGTGAGCTTCATCCCCTGGGCTTGCAACAGAGCTAACTGCTCATGCAGGGTCTATGCTTCAGTTATGAACTGCATAGCTTGGGTCTGTAGCATAAGGTTCTCCACCTGGTGGGTGACATGGAGCTGCAGGTCTCAAGTCCTCAGGGAACCATTGGAAAGAGGGTGGCCAGCTCCTTCCGTCTCCTGTGTAGGGGTTGGATATGGGCGGGAGGAGCACAAAGATAGTCTGAGCAAACATTCAAGGCCAGCAGTGGCTGAGTGCACTGGTCAGTTACCAAGTTGCAGTCAGGAGACTTGTAGCAGAACTGGGATCGAACGGTGTCAGGATATCAGGAAGTCAGGATCAGACACCAAGTTGTAAACAGGAAGCAAGTAGCAGAGTTGTGGATAAACTGGGGTCAGGAGACAGAGTCTATGAGTATGTCTACACTGCAATTAAACATCCGTGGCTGGCCCACATGAGCTGACTTGGGCTGTTTAATTATGGTGTAGACTTTTGGCCTCAGGTGGCTGGAGCCTGGGCTCTGGGACCCTGTGAGGCAATAGGGCCCCAGCGCCCAGGCTTCAGCCCAAACATTTACACCACAATTAAACAGTCCTGTAGCCCATATAGTCAGCCACAGATGTTTAACTGCAGTGTAGACATAACCTAAGGTTCAGAGTAAGGCAAGGTCTGGAGTGGAAGCAAGCAGGCAATCTGCATCATTGCAGAGACAGCTTCCTGTAATGGCTTCCTTGTTTATATGTGGGCCAATCAGTGGGCTATAGGGTGGGGCTCCACTCAGGCCCTGATTGACTGTACTTCCTGCAGAGTCTCCCAACAGAAACCCCATTTGAGCACCTGGTGCTAATGTGTAAGTGGCCATAGCCTAGAACCTCCATAGTCCCAGGTTCTAGTCCTACAGGTGCTTACATAGAATTTGTCTAGAGTGGTGGGGAAAAAAGGCAGTATTCCCCTTCCCATACAGGAATAGCTATATTTAAACCAATATGATTGCATCTTTAAACCAATACAATTGCATCCAAACTAGGGGACTGTACCGCTTTAGCTATACCAGTATACTTAAAGCAGTACAGCTTTCTAGTGTAGACAAGGCATTAGACTAGAGAATTACTGATCTAAAGGCTGGTGATGAGCAACCTGGTTTGCCTGAAGCACATGCAAGTTAAAAGAAATAATAGGGCAGCAGATTTTAATTCTAGAGGATGATGGGTGATTTGCTCTCCTATACAACAAAGAACTCAACAGCCAGAGTACAGAAATTTGTTTTCTCTCCTTCACCCATTTGAGAGACCTGGAAAGGTGAGGGAAGGTTTTAGCTTTTATTTTTTAAAACAAAACAAATGAAGAAGCAAAACAAAAGCCCTTTTTCTTATTAATCTATCCTTGTAGTGAAGATCTATATTAACTAATTCCTTGTTTGTACATTTGTGACTGATTTTTCCTAAAGATTATGGACTTTGTGAGATTATAAAAGGGATGAACTGTACAATGAGATTGTGATTTTATGACCTCTAGAGTGTACAAGAGGAAAATATGGCAGTTATTTCAAACATGAGGCAGATTCTTTTCAGGAAGTAAAAAAAAAAGTTTAATTCTTGAACCACTGTATTTTTGAACTGCTTTGTAATTAAATCTCTCTGGACCATATTATCCAGAAATCAGTCATTTGGAGAAAATATGTAGAACTCTTTGATTGGCCTTTCTGAATCTATTTTTCACAGTTGCAAAGTCCTGGTTAAACAAATTAAATTACTGCAGCAGTATGTAACTAATTTTATGTAAATTGAGGTGTTAATGTTCTGAATCACATTCCTGAAAATGGTCTGTTTTCTCTTGCAGCTTTCCTTCATTAATGATACTATGAATAGGCAAATCTAAAAATTAATATCTACAGAACTAAGTGGATAAAATGTTGCCCCTTGATCCTTGAAAGAATTAAATCGACAGATAGTTTTATGGTCAGTCTACACTTGTCAGTAACCCACCCAAATAAATCAACATGCTTATCTTGATGCAAACAGGAGTAAGCTGATATGAATTCAGTTTCTTATATAGTGGGTGAGCTGTGCAAGTTAGTGGTCAGATGTTGGGTATATGATTATTGTTACATTTTAACTGCTATTTGTGTCAATCCCTTAATACAAGCAAAACTGACACTACAGATTACCAAGAAGAAAATAATGGCAATTTAATAGAACCAAACTAAGCACAATTTGAAGTCATAATCTTTCTGAGGAAAGGAAATCATGAATTAGTCCATTACATGGCAGGATAAAAATAATGTAAGAAAAAATTAAAATAAAAACACAGGTGGAAGAGGCAAACAGGATTTTTTTTTTAATTAGAATGAATAATTTTAGGATCTATTCAGACTAAATTAATATGTGACCTCCCGTAATGTGGAGTCATAGAAAGCTGCATAGACTATGAGCTTCACAGCAACCAATCTAGCAAGAAAGAAGGCTGTCCACTCTGCAATAGAAAAACACCACCAAAACAAAAACAACTCCATGGTCATCTTTTGCAGAGCTGCTTGGAGCTCAAGAGCTTATGTATGTAAGCCCCCAACTCCTGACTGCCAGTGCCCTCATCTTTTCCACCTCTCCCAGAAGGGGATTTGTAGAAACCACAAGTTTCTTTCTTGCACCATTTCAGAAGGGGGATATAGATAGGTCCAAATTGGTTTTATTTTTTAAAGAAATAATGTAAATTGGAGATGTTATGTGACAATGGTAAGGAATCATAGTGTGTCTTTCTTCTAACACTGACCAAGGAACTTTACTGGAATAAAGGAAAACCATATTCTCCCCAAAGCTTCTCTAATGCTTGTGAGGTTTCTACCTAGAACTCTTCTGCAGCCTCCGCCTGGCTGACATTCTGCTGCAGATTCAAAGGAACAGTTCAGGTGTGCGTGTACGGGTAGTTTCTCCTACCCACTCCATCACTGAGATAAAGAGTTGAGGGGAGTCTTTTACCCTTGATTTATGATAGCAACTGATGTTTTGAGGTCTCTTTCTTCCTCCAGTTGTCTCAGCCACAGAGGGCTTGATCTTCCTCCCTCTGAAGTGAATCAAAGATTGGCCATTGACTTCAACATGAGCATGATTTGGCTTTCTATACAGCCACTTCCCTCTGAGGATATCACAACACTACACTCAGCATTGCCAGTTGGCATTATATTTATTGGTTTTCTTAGAACCCCTGCTCCTGGAATCGTATGACTGTGAGAATCTCAGCTTTCACACTTTTAAAAAAGGAACCTTCGTTATCATGGAGAAAAATATGAAAACATGAACCGTAAAAGCTAAAAAACTGGGCCAAAACAAAGAACTCCAAGTTCATTATTTTTAAAAAAATCTCATTTTTAAGCCATTCATCAATTGTTGTTGCCTAATTCGTGATCTTTGAATACCTGGTGTTGGCAATACCACAATTATTAATTAATTAGCTCTCAAAACACCACTACAAATTAGATATTATTATATGCATTTTACAGTGAAGTGATAGAGAAGTTAAGGCCCAGAATTTCCAAACGTGTCCTCTGATTTTGGGTGCTTAACTTGGGATTTTCAGAAGTGCTGACCATCTACAGTGGCTGCACACTGCTGCTGCCTGTCCTGGTGCAGCCATGCCGCCAGCCACCGGTGCTCCAGGCAGCGCAGTAATGGAGGGGGTGGATAGAGGGCAGGGAAGTTTGGGGTGGTGGTCAGGGGGTGGGGGTGTGGATAGGGGTCAGGGCAATCAAAGGGCGGGGAACAGGGGGGTTGAATGGGAGCAGGGGTCCCAGGGGAGGCAGTCAGGAAGGAGAGGAGGGGTGGGATGGGGCAGCGGGGGGCAGTCAGGGGCAGGGGTTCTGGGGGCGGTCAGGGGACAGAGAGCAGGGATGAGGGTGGATGAGGCAGGGGTTGCCAGGGGGCCGTCAGGGGGCGAGAAGCATGGGGGGTCAGATAGGGGTCGGGCCATGCTTCGCTGTTTGGGGAGGCACAGCCTACCCTAACCGGCCCTCCATACAATTTCAGAAACCCGATGTGGCCCTCAGACCAAAAAGTTTGCCCACCCCTGCCCTAGGGGCTACATTCACAAAGGGACTTAGGCATTGCAACACCTAACTCTTAGGCACCATGCAGCCCAATGGAATTCACAGTCCTGAGTTCGGCCCAGGCTGCCTAACTCAATGCGTGGAGAGAGGGAGCAGGGAGGATTCACAGAAACCTACAAGCTGCCTAAGTTTGCCAGTAGAAAATGCCAAGGAGAGGCCCCAAGTCTTAAAGGTAGTTTGGCACACACTGCCTCACTCCACCTGACTTGAAGCAGGGATTTAAATGCAGGTCTCCCAGGTTAGCAGGCTAACCACTAGGCGTTCTGGGGTGGATTGATCTCAATCTCACCTGTTGAAACTGTTGCACTTTGGAAAAATGGTTAGTTATTCACTAGAGCACTAACTGGAGCTTAGGTCTCCCACACCCCAGGTGAGTGCCCTAACTGTGCTATAACAAGGACTTAGGGGTTACAGTTGACAAGAAGCTGGATATGAGTCAACAGTGTGCCCTTGTTGCCAAGAAGACCAATGGCATTTTGGGATGTATAAGTAGGGGCATTGCCAGCAGAGCGAGGGACGTGATCATTCCCCTCTATTTGACATTGGTGAGGCCTCATCTGGAGTACTGTGTCCAGTTTTGGGCCCCACACTACAAGAAGGATGTGGAAAAATTGGAAAACGTCCAGCAGAGGGCAACAAAAATGATTAGAGGACTGGAACACATGACTTATGAGGAGAGGCTGAGGGAACTGGGATTGTTTAGTCTGTGGAAGAGAAGAATGAGGGGGGATTTGATAGCTGCTTTCAACTACCTGAAAGGGAGTTCCAAAGAGGATGGATCTAGACTGTTCTCAGTGGTAGCAGATGACAGAACGAGGAGTAATGGTCTCAAGTTGCAGTGGGGGAGGTTTAGTTTGGATATTAGGAAAAACTTTTTCACTAGGAGGGTGGTGAAGCACTGGAATGCGTTACCTAGGGAGGTGGTGGAATCTCCTTCCTTTGAAGTTTTTAAGGTCAGGCTTGACAAAGCTCTGGCTGGGATGATTTAGTTGGGGATTGGTCCTGTTTTGAGCAGGGGATTGGACTAGATGACCTCCTGAGGTCCCTTCCAATCCTGATATTCTATTATTCTATGAAAGTCATTCTCACTCTCTTTCTGGCCCAGTAAATACTGAATTAGTTATACAACATGGAACACCTTAAAGAAGAGGACTTGAGAGCAGCCTGCCCAGAATACCCAACAGGCTGATGGTTACAGCATTCTCCAAAGATGTGGGATACCTGGGTCCAAATCAAGCAGAGTGGAGAATGAAACCTGGGTCTTCAACAGCCCAAGTGAGTGCCCTAGCCACCAAACTATTGGGTCTATTGAGAACCCCCATCACACACACAAATCCCAATCTGCTCACCTTCGGCTGCATTATGTGTGGGTTTGGCATGCTCTGGACATGTCACCCGGATCAGGTTGTGCAGGCGAGATAGGAGGGGAAATGCCCAGTTTGTGAATCCCACCACGGTTTAGGCATGAGTTAGTCATCAAGCAGTTTGGGAGGAATTAGGAATTAAGCAATTTTACACATGCCCACTTGCAAAAAATTAGGGAACTTCACTGGTGAAAATGTAGGTGGATAGGGAATTTAGGTGCCTACAGGGTTAGGCTGCAGCTGAGGGGAGGGTTTGGAGAATCTCAATGGTACCTAAATACTGGATTTAACTGACACTTTAGGCACCTAGGAACCAAAACCAGTGGCTTCTTGAAAATGTGCCCACAGTGCCCTAATTCAAAATCTTGCACACAGTCAGTAACACAGCAGACATTAGAACCCAGCTGTCCTGGTTTCCAATCCCCTGCTCAAACCACTAGACAAACTGCCTCTATTACTATTGTAAGAAATGATTTACGTCAAAGGTTAGATTCACAGATTGCTATGAACTTTGCATGCAAGAATACAGAATTAAAAGTAAAGCACTTAATTCAAGTTGTAACTCTGGTGAATGACCTTACCCTCCCACCATGTTAACATTTCTTCAGAAATCAAGATCTAGGCCTCTGGCCACCTTCACAGATGTCTAGACTTTAAAGAAAAGTAAACTTCTTCTGAGAGGATGAGCAATTGAGCCTTGTGTACACAGTCGCTGCAAAGGAGGCCACACTTGTTCCAAGATGGAATGTGAAAAAGAGCATCTGGCAAGGCAAAAATAAAATAAACTGAAGAGCAGCCATGAGTGAAAATTCTCCCTTGAAAACTACCATCAGTGCTACTGAAAAAAGAAGATAATCCAGATTATAACCACTACAGTGCTAGTAGGAATTCTGGAGAACAAGTAGAGTGCTTGTCAACATGAAAGCTTATAGAGCAGTTGTCAAGGTTCCTCCCCCACTCTGAACTCTAGGGTACAGATGTGGGGACCTGCATGAAAAACCTCCTAAGCTTATCTTTACCAGCTTAGGTCAAAACTTCCCCAAGGTACAAAATATTACCCCCGTTATCCTTGGAATGGCCGCTACCACCACCAAACTAATACTGGTTACTGGGGAAGAGCTGTTTGGACGCGTCCTTCCCCCCAAAATACTTCCCAAAACCTTGCACCCTACTTCCTGGACAAGGTTTGGTAAAAAGCCTCACCAATTCGCCTAGGTGACTACAGACCCAGACCCTTGGATCTTAAGAACAATGAACAATCCTCCCAACACTTGCACTCCCCCTTTCCTGGGAAATGTTGGATAAAAAGCCTCACCAATTTGCATAGGTGACCACAGACCCAAACCCTTGGATCTGAGAACAATGAAAAAGCATTCAGTGTTTTACAAGAAGACTTTTAATAAAAAATAGAAGTAAATAGAAATAAAGAAATCCCCCCTGTAAAATCAGGATGGTAGATATCTTACAGGGTAATTAGATTCAAAAACATAGAGAACCCCTCTAGGCAAAACCTTAAGTTACAAAAAAGATACACAGACAGAAATAGTTATTCTATTCAGCACAATTCTTTTCTCAGCCATTTAAAGAAATCATAATCTAACACATACCTAGCTAGATTACTTACTAAAAGTTCTAAGGCTCCATTCCTGTTCTGTCCCTGGCCAAGACGACTACAGACAGACACACAAACCCTTTGTTCCTCTCCCTCCTCCCAGCTTTTGAAAGTATCTTGTCTCCTCATTGGTCATTTTGGTCAGGTGCCAGCGAGGTTACCTTTAGCTTCTTAACCCTTTACAGGTGAGAGGAGCTTTCCCCTGGCCAGGAGGGATTTCAAAGGGGTTTACCCTTCCCTTTATATTTATGACACGCCCCCCAAATCTCAGCTAGGGTGAAACACTGGCTGGGATTTCTTCCTGGAGCTCTAGGAAAACAGAGTTAATAAGACACATGCATCTCTAAATATACTACCAAGTACATAAAGACTAACAATATTTTCCACATCTCAAGGACGATTTTAACCAGTTGATTCTGGGAAACTTTCACGGGAGAGTGCATCAGCCACTTTGTTAGAAGCTCCTGAGATGTGTTGGATGTCGAAATCAAAATCTTGGAGAGCTAAACTCCACCGAAGAAGTTTTCTGTTAGTTTCTTTGACGGTGTGAAGCCACTTTAGTGCAGCATGGTCGGTTTGCAGGTGGAAACGCTGTCCCCAAACATATGGGCGTAGCTTTTCCAGAGCGTAGACAATGGCATAACATTCTTTTTCAGTGACTGACCAGTTGCTTTCCCTCTCAGACAGTTTTTTGCTGAGAAACACTACAGGGTGGAATTCTTGATCAGGTCCTTTCTGCATTAAAACTGCTCCCACACCACGCTCGGATGCATCTGTGGTTACTAGGAACGGTTTGTCAAAGTCTGGGGCCCTTAGTACAGGGTCAGACATGAGTGTCGCTTTAAGCTTGTTAAAGGCCTTCTGACACCTTCCGGTCCACTGAACAGCATTTGGCTGTTTCTTTTTGGTTAGGTCTGTCAGTGGGGCAGCGATTTGGCTGTAGTGCGGTACAAATCGTCTGTAATAACCGGCCAAGCCTAAGAAGGATTGAACC
The DNA here is from genome assembly GCF_965140285.1 of Lepidochelys kempii. Taxonomy (NCBI): domain Eukaryota; kingdom Metazoa; phylum Chordata; order Testudines; family Cheloniidae; genus Lepidochelys; species Lepidochelys kempii. The sequence continues at coordinate 78,045,539 of NC_136385.1, forward strand.
TGTTTCTTTGACTTTGGGACAGGCCACTTTTGGATAGCATCCACTTTGGCCTGTAGGGGGCTGATAGTTCCTTGACCCACCTGGTGTCCAAGGTAAGTCACTCTGTTTAGGCCTATTTGACACTTCTTAGCCTTAACAGTTAGTCCTGCCTCCCTTATGCGCTCAAGGACTTTTTGTAGATGTTCCAGGTGGTCTGCCCAGGAATCCGAAAATATGGCCACATCGTCAAGGTAGGCGACTGCATATTCTCCTAATCCCGCTAGGAGACCATCTACAAGTCTTTGGAAAGTGGCGGGTGCATTTCGCAGCCCGAAAGGGAGTACATTAAATTCATACAGCCCGAGATGTGTGATGAAGGCTGACCTTTCCTTGGCAGATTCATCTAGCGGTACCTGCCAGTACCCCTTGGTTAAGTCCAAGGTAGAGATGAACTGGGCCCTTCCCAGTTTCTCTAATAGTTCATCTGTGCGTGGCGTGGGATAGTTGTCTGGGCGAGTTACAGCATTTAGCTTACGGTAGTCCACGCAAAAACGTATTTCCCCATCTGGTTTGGGAACTAGAACCACTGGAGATGCCCATGCACTTTCAGAGGGGCGGATTACACCCATCTGTAACATATCCTGGATCTCCCGTTCTATAGCAGTTTTAGCTTGAGGAGACACCCGGTAAGGGTGGACCCTAATTGGGTGAGCATTACCTGTGTCAATGGAGTGGTATGCCCGTTCAGTCAGTCCTGGGGTGGCTGAGAACGTTGGCGCGTAGCTAGTGCACAGCTCCTGGATCTGCTGTCGCTGCATACGCCCAAGGGTCATGGAGAGGTTCACCTCTTCCACACCACCAGCACATTTCCCTTCGTAGTAAACACCTTCAGGCCACTCAGCGTCGTCTCCTCCCTGGGCTGTAAACTGACAAACCTTTAATTCTCTGGAATAAAAGGGCTTTAGAGAATTAATATGGTACACCTTAGGCTTTCGGTTGGAGGTGGGGAATGCTATGAGATAATTAACAGCTCCCAGGCGCTCCTGGACCACGAATGGCCCTTCCCACGATGCTTCCATTTTATGGGCCTGGAGCGCCTTTAAGACCATGACCTGGTCTCCTACTTTGAAGGAACGCTCTCTGGCATGTTTATCATACCAGGCTTTTTGCTCTTTTTGAGCATCCTGTAAGTTTTCTCTAGCAAGGGCTAAAGAGGTTCGGAGAGTGTTTTGTAGGTTGGTTACAAAGTCCAGAATGTTAGTTCCTGGAGAAGGTGTAAATCCCTCCCATTGCTGCTTCACCAACTGCAATGGCCCCTTAACCTCACGGCCATATACAAGTTCAAATGGGGAAAACCCTAAACTGGGATGTGGTACAGCTCTGTAGGCAAAGAGCAACTGCTGCAATACTAGGTCCCAATCATTGGAGTGCTCATTTACGAATTTACGTATCATGGCCCCCAAAGTTCCATTAAACTTCTCCACCATGCCATTTGTTTGATGATGGTAAGGAGTGGCAACCAAGTGATTTACCCCATGAGCTTCCCAAAGGTTTTTCATAGTTCCTGCCAGGAAATTAGTCCCTGCATCTGTGAGGATGTCGGAGGGCCAACCTACCCTGGCAAAAATGTCTGCTAGTGCCTGGCACACACTTTTAGCCCTGGTGTTGCTTAGAGCTACTGCTTCCGGCCATCGGGTGGCAAAATCCATGAAAGTCAGTATGTACTGCTTTCCTCTGGGTGTCTTTTTCGGAAAAGGACCCAGAATATCCACAGCTACTCGCTGAAATGGAACTTCAATGATGGGGAGTGGCTGGAGAGGAGCTTTGACCTGGTCTTGGGGTTTTCCCACTCTTTGGCACACCTCACAAGACTGGACATAGGTAGAAACATCCTTGCCCATTCCCTCCCAGTGGAATGACCCCCCCAAACGGTCTTTGGTCCTGTTCACCCCAGCATGGCCACTAGGGTGATCATGGGCTAAGCTCAAGAGCTTGGCCCGGTATTTAGTTGGAACTACCAACTGTCTCTGAGGATGCCAGTCTTCCTGGTGTCCCCCAGAAAGAGTTTCCTTGTATAAAAGTCCTCTTTCTACAACAAACCTGGATCGATTAGAAGAGCTGAGAGGCGGTGGGTTGCTCCGTGCCGCCGTCCAAGCTCTCTGGAGGCTTTCATCTGCTTCCTGTTCGGTCTGGAACTGTTCCCTTGATGCTGGAGACATCAGTTCCTCATGGGATTGTGGACCTAGGCTTGGTCCCTCTGGAAGCGATATAGGGGATGGAGCTGTTTCTGTTGACTGTGAACCGCTCTCCGCTGGTGCACTATGTTGGGATTCAGGCTCCGGCTGAGCCTCTTGTGTAGGGTTATCGGCTGCTGCCAGTTCAGGTTCGGTGGGGCCCTCTGGTGTTGAGGTTGCAAGTACTGGATTCAGTGCTGACACGGGGTCTGGTGTTGGTTGTTCGGCTGGTTCCGGTTCTGGGACTGGTTCCGTCTGGGTCTCTGGGACTGGATCCACTACTGCTGTTGCAGACATTGGCCTGGGGTCCAGGTCCATCACCTCTGACTGGGTCCTGATAGAAGTTTCCGGAACAGAGCTAGGCCTCACGGCTTGTTTAGCCTGGTTGCGGGTGACCATTCCCACCCTCTTGGCCTGCTTCACATGATTGGCCAAGTCTTCCCCCAACAGCATGGGGATGGGATAATCATCATAGACTGCAAAAGTCCACATTCCTGACCAGCCCTTGTACTGGACAGGCAACTTGGCTGTAGGCAAATTGAAAGAGTTGGACTTGAAGGGTTGAATCGTCACTTGGATCTCTGGGTTGATTAAATTGGGGTCCACTAAGGAAGCATGGATAGCTGACACTTGTGCTCCGGTGTCCCTCCACGCGGTGACCTTCTTCCCGCCCACACTCACAGTTTCCCTCCGCTCCAAGGGTATCTGGGAGGTATCTGGGCCTGTGGACCTCTGGTGTGATTCCGGTGCAATGAACTGTAATCTGTTGGGGTTCTTGGGGCAGTTGGCCTTTACATGCCCCAGCTCGTTACACTTAAAACATCGTCCAGCTGACGGGTCACTGGGGCGAGGAGGGTTGCTGGAGAACGGGGTGGTGGGACGATAAGGGGTCTGGAGGGTTCTTTGGGAGGTAGGTGGGGCTTTGGGCGGCCCCCGGTAATAGGGTGTGGTCTGGGGTGGTCCCTTCTGGTCTCCGCTCCAACTGCGACCAGTTTTCTTCTTCTCTGCCACCTCCACCCATCTGGCTCCAATCTCTCCTGCCTCAATTACAGTTTTGGGTTTCCCATCTAGGATGTATCTTTCTATTTCCTCAGGAACACCCTCTAAGAATTGTTCCATTTGCATTAGGAAGGGCAAATTTACTGGAGATTCAACACTTGCTCCTGATATCCAGGCATCCCAATGTTTTACAATGTGGTAGGCATGTCGGGTAAATGACATGTCTGGTTTCCACCTTAGGGCTCTGAACCTCCGACGAGACTGCTCGGGTGTTATCCCCATTCTGACTCTCGCCTTGGATTTAAACAGTTCATACTTGTTCATGTGTTCTTTAGGCATTTCAGCTGCCACCTCAGCTAAGGGTCCACTGAGCTGCGGCCTCAGCTCTACCATGTATTGGTCAGTAGAGATGTTGTACCCAAGGCAGGCCCTTTCGAAGTTTTCTAAGAAGGCCTCAGTATCATCACCTGCCTTGTAGGTGGGGAACTTTCTGGGATGGGAAGTGGTACCTGGAGAAGGATTGCTAGGGTTTGTTGGTATATTCTGCTGGGCCTTTATCCTCTCCATCTCCTCCACATGCTTCCTTGCCTCCATTTCCCTCTTGTGGGCAGCCTCCTGTACCTCCTTCTCCAGCCGCATGAGTTCTATCTGTCTTTCATGTTCCCTTTGTTTTTCCTCAGCCTGAAATTTGGCTAATTCCAGCTGTAGTCGAGCTGAGGATTTGGTCATTCTAACCTCTCTGTTTTTAACTAACTTTACACCTGAGGTTTAGAAATAAACAAACAAAACTTGGCTGTAAAATTTTGCTGTGCTGGAATAGAATACCTATTCTCTGATAGTGATTGTCAGCCTACAGAAAAAGACAATTCCCTTGTCTCTGCTCTGGGCCCAAATTAAAGCAAAAAACCTCCAACTACTTGGAAACCTGCTTACCCAGCCCAACGAAGAAAAAAAAAAAATTTCTTTTCAAACCTGTGCTCCTTGTAAAACAAAAAAAAAAAAATCAAAATCCTAAAAAAAACCCTGCCACTTTTGTCTCCAGGCAAATGGGTAGAGCACACACCCCCTATTTACTTTTAGGAAGAAAAGAAAAAAAAAACAAACCTCTGGGTTGGAAGACTGTGAATTTCCCTGCAGGAGTTAAGTACCCTGCCTCCAGGCAAATGAAACCTGCAATTCACAAGATAATCCCCTTTTGTCTCTGCTTGGCCACAAAGCAGAGAGAAACCAAGCTGCTTTCAGTTTCAAAGCTGCCTTCTGGACTTCCTAAAAATTCCTTTTTAAAATCTGTATTTCTAGTTCAAAAAATCTCAACTGGATCTCAAAATGATTTCAGGTTAATCCCACCACTGTGCCACCATGTCAGGGTTCCTCCCCCACTCTGAACTCTAGGGTACAGATGTGGGGACCTGCATGAAAAACCTCCTAAGCTTATCTTTACCAGCTTAGGTCAAAACTTCCCCAAGGTACAAAATATTACCCCCGTTATCCTTGGAATGGCCGCTACCACCACCAAACTAATACTGGTTACTGGGGAAGAGCTGTTTGGACGCGTCCTTCCCCCCAAAATACTTCCCAAAACCTTGCACCCTACTTCCTGGACAAGGTTTGGTAAAAAGCCTCACCAATTCGCCTAGGTGACTACAGACCCAGACCCTTGGATCTTAAGAACAATGAACAATCCTCCCAACACTTGCACTCCCCCTTTCCTGGGAAATGTTGGATAAAAAGCCTCACCAATTTGCATAGGTGACCACAGACCCAAACCCTTGGATCTGAGAACAATGAAAAAGCATTCAGTGTTTTACAAGAAGACTTTTAATAAAAAATAGAAGTAAATAGAAATAAAGAAATCCCCCCTGTAAAATCAGGATGGTAGATATCTTACAGGGTAATTAGATTCAAAAACATAGAGAACCCCTCTAGGCAAAACCTTAAGTTACAAAAAAGATACACAGACAGAAATAGTTATTCTATTCAGCACAATTCTTTTCTCAGCCATTTAAAGAAATCATAATCTAACACATACCTAGCTAGATTACTTACTAAAAGTTCTAAGGCTCCATTCCTGTTCTGTCCCTGGCCAAGACGACTACAGACAGACACACAAACCCTTTGTTCCTCTCCCTCCTCCCAGCTTTTGAAAGTATCTTGTCTCCTCATTGGTCATTTTGGTCAGGTGCCAGCGAGGTTACCTTTAGCTTCTTAACCCTTTACAGGTGAGAGGAGCTTTCCCCTGGCCAGGAGGGATTTCAAAGGGGTTTACCCTTCCCTTTATATTTATGACAGCAGTGAACAAGAGAGGATGGGTGAGGAGCTCAGGAGTTCAAAAAGCTTTCTATAAAAGCTAGAGATGGGCCAAAGGAAAAGCCCAAATATGAAGACCTGCACATTTTCTTGAAGTTTGGCCCTATTTAGAATGTACCATACGAGCATGAAACAGATGATGCATGTGGGTAGTGACAATTGTTTTAGCTCTTCATCTGTAATCTCAAAATATATCTTGTTTGATATTTAAATGAAGAACAAAACCATTCTTAAATACAGTTCTTGCTGCATGTAACAGGATCTCCCCAAGCCTGGTGTCAGACCCTGTCTCTGTCTCAGTTTCCCCACCATGTAAGCCGGCACGCCAGCTCACTAGCCAGTGCATCCATGATGCTTCCACCAGAGTCAGCATTCCAGGGATGTGTCAATTGTTCAAACACACACACAGTTCAACAACAACCAAAACAAGTAAACCAGGTCCTGTTTCCCGGACGCTCCTAAGACCTCTGTCTCAGAGGCTTTCTCCTGCTGCCTACACAGCAGATGTCCCCATCAAAACCTTAACCTAGCAGATTATTTTCCTAACCCAGGATTTCCTGGAGGAGCCTTCTTGCAGCTCTCCCTCCCCCAGCTTCCACCATATGACCCCAACATTTTTCCCTTCACCTGGGAAGGGTGGGTTGAGCCTGGCATGGAGTGTAGCTGAGCCACAGCCCCATTAACAGGCCAGCTTACCCTGTGACTCTCAGTAATATTTGGGCATTTGAACAGTATATTAAATGTAAGTCTTTGCATCTGGTTTGAACTGTGCAGACTCCTTGAAACCAGAAGGTCAAATCCAGGCAGGAGTAATTCAGCACTTCCTCTTTCTTCGGTAGATACGCTGAAATTCATGCACTTTACTGCGGAGGAGTCTTTTGGTTGAAACCTTGAAAAATTATATCCTATCTGCTGTGTGTATGTGTATTAGACATTCCATAGCAAGCTTCCTGTGAATAGGGGATTTGCTTCAGCATCCTTGTTCAATATGTCCCATCCCCACACGCTTTGCAGCATATTTATTGTTATTATTATTGGACATTTATATTAAAGTAACACGTAAATGGCACAACCAGGTGGTTCTCCATTGTACTAAGCACTGTACAAGCATACATGATGGTCTCTGCCCCAAAACAGTTTACAATCAAATAGCAAGACATAATAGGTGGATGAGATTAAGAGGGATCCCAGATGGGGAGGGGGGAACTGTATAACAAATGTTCTATCTATTTTAGGGGCTTATATGGCCCCCATTACCATAGTATCTGAGCACCTCACAATCTTTAATGTATTTGGGAACGGATGCACAGAGAGGCTACAGTAACTTGCCCAAGGTCACACTGAAAGTCTACAGCAGAGCAGGGACTTAAACTTAGGTGGTCTCCCAAGTGCTGGGCTAGTGCCCTATCCAGTAGGCCATTCTCCCTTTTGGAAGTACATAATTGTTAGCCAGTCATCAGTAATGATCAGCGTGGTCTACCTGACTAGCTATTGTCGTGTTGCAGTTTACTGTATGCATTACAGTGAGTTTTGAGGAGGGACTTAAAGGAGGACAAGATGGTGTGCTGTGCCCCCTTTTCCCATCTGGGCTGCTTTCCACCCAGAGGCTGCTGCATTTCAGTGCTGGAGCAATTCCCATATAGTGTCAAAAAATTTCAAAGCCACTTGGATGGCACATAAATCTGATTGTAGGCACCCAGTGCATACACGCCACGGGTTGATCAGGATTTTTTTTTTTTTTAAAGAAGAGTCCTCTATCTTTTCTGAACATCTGCAATTATTTTTGTGTGGCCACGCGCCAAGCATTTGCCTGGTTATGCAGCGCTGAAGTTATTAGAAAGGTGAAAATCACCTAACCATACCTGTTATAGATAGTCTGACACCCTTATCAGGAGGGAAGCAGAAGGCAAATGGCCCAAACAGAAAATAAACCTCTCTTGAAGGCAGATAAATAAGCTGGCCATATCTGAACCAAAAGGTGGAGAGGAAGGGGTAGAGAGAGGGATCAAATGTCACTTCTTCCACATCAACTCTTCAAGGCGAAGAAGTGCCATCTCAGTCCAGCACATGCGACATCTGACCCTGCAGAACCTGCTGGATAGGCCAGAGCCAACACCCAGCATTTCATCTCAAGAGGGCTTGATTCCAGGGAAGGAAAATGTGATAATCTGTTATAGCAAGGTTCTGAAGGTACTTAAACAGGAATATGCAGTAGGAGGCAAAAAGCAGCTGGATGACCCAGGTTTATAAGAGTGGTCTGCATGAATGTCTTGAATCAGCATGGGACAGCTGCCTTCATGAATACTGCAATCGAAGCCCTGACCACAGCACAGACTTCTGCGCTGAAGTCTCCACATATCTCCTAGCCCAGTACCTAGATCAGCATGCTACTTGACATCATTAGAATCACAGATTCATAGAATATCAGGGTTGGAAGGGTCCTCAGGAGGTCATCTAGTCCAACCCCCTGCTCAAAGCAGGACCAATCCCCAACTAAATCATCCCAGACAGGGCTTTGTCAAGCCTGACCTTAAAAATATCTAAGGAAGGAGATTCTACCACCTCCCTAGGTACTGCATTCCAGTGTTTCACCACCCTCCTAGTGAAAAAGTTTTTCCTAATATCCAAACTAAACCTCCCCCACTGCAACTTGAGACCATTACTCCTTGTTCTGTCATCTGCTACCACTGAGAACAGTCTAGATCCATCCTCTTTGGAACCCCCTTTCAGGTAGTTGAAAGCAGCTATCAAATCCCCCCTCATTCTTCTCTTCCACAGACTAAACAATCCCAGTTCCCTCAGCCTCTCCTCATAAGTCATGTGTTCCAGTCCCCTAATCATTTTTGTTGCCCTCTGCTGGAATTTTTCCAATTTTTCCACATCCTTCTTGCAGTGTGGGGCCCAAAACTGGACACAGTACTCCAGATGAGGCCTCACCAATGTCGAATAGAGGGGAACGATCATGTCCCTCGATCTGCTGGAAATGCCCCTACGTATACCTCCCAAAATGCCAAAATACATCACAACCAGCTGTTCTGTGATTATTTGATTAACTATTTTTTTCCTTCAGAAGGACATCTCCAAGGTTCTCTAAAACCAGCCTGCTCTGCATGCACTGTCCTGGCTTCTGAGTCAACCCGTGAAGGGCCAAAATCCATTTAATGTGGATGTAAAATCTTAACCACAGTTTCTGTTAAGAACTTTTCATATAGGCCTAGAGTCCACAGCTTGATCTGAGGCCTGGGGCCTAGCTAACAAAGAACAATACATGGCTAAAAGAAAGCAGGGGTAGACAGACAACCTTGTGTGTTTCAAGTGGATGAGCGGAAACAGCATAACTCCAGATGGTGAGCCATAATTGGGTGTCCTTATCGTGAGTTACAGACACACAAAGCGCTGAGAAGGGCCTCAAAGTTAACTCCCTGATGCAGAAAGAAGATAGTGGTACGATACCCCTCAGATGCCAGAGTTCAGGGAGAGGCCTAACATGATTGACATGAGTTATGACATCCTCCCCTCACAGATGTATGCCGATCCTAGTCCACAGAAATGCCAGGGTAAAACTATAAACAATTGTTATTGTTAAATACTAATTATTGCTTTTTGCTTTAAATCTCCAGGAATGTACCTGTTGGTCAACCAGGAGAGCTGCTACCTCATTCTCCTGGACCCCAAAATTAGGATTTAACCTATATACTTTAATAGGAATAGTTTGAGGGTAATTACCTGTGTATTAGCAATATGTTAACCTGAGCCATGGGTGGAGCCATTATGTAATCTTTTAGACCATTGGCTTATTGTGCTTATCTTATCTTGCTGCTAGAACCTATCCAGGGGCTTGGGACCTCCCACCCCATTGCTTCTCTCCGCCCAATGAGCACCCTATATAATCTATTCTAATCAATTGTTTTGAAGTGTCTCTGAGCCTAATAAGCAAAGTGACACTCTGCCAGCGCTGTGCGTAATAAACCCTTGTGCTTGATTTTACATGGTATCTATTTCCGTTCCTTCAATCTGCACCTAATTACATGACTTAGACATGTCCTGCCGATACCTAACTTTCAGGTACTCGAGAAGAACAGCTGTTGTGTAAGAACATGGAGTGTGGCTGCAGAGACCAAAAGTCATCCTCCATTGTGGAAGGCAGGGCTCTGGACTGCTGGGGGAGATCATGGAAATGCAGATCACTGTAGACAGCCGGCTCTGGTTACTGTGTACTACAAATACAAATAATTTAATTGCAGAGTATAAGCGTTCCATACATTAGTGAAAAGAACAACACAGTGCACAAAACCACATAGGATGTTCTCCCTCCAGGGAGAGACACCAGATCTCAGGACATTCAGTTTGAAAATATACCTTATATACTCAAGGCAATCTGTAGGCACACAGGAGGCCCAGCACCCCATCTTGAAAATTACTTATCTGCGCATCCTCCACTTAAAACTGAACAAGGTGCCCATTTGACCATGAAGGTGCCTAATGATCTTTGAAAATTTGGGACATAATTTCTAATGCACTATTAAAGGTGTAAAATATTGGCTTTGCTCTTTATTAATGTAAAAAAATATTTTTCCAGAGCTTAATATGTGCATATCAAATTCTTCATTATGAGGGAATGCCATCAACATTATATGATGCCAGAATGTTATGATAGACTTCCCTCTTTTGATACCAATGTGAAGGAAACTATGTTTGCTATTATTAACAAGAATTTAGAATTGGGATCCTTCACAGGCAAAAAACTTAACATCATGAACTCCCTGAATCTTGGTACTACTGCATACAGGCACAGTCATACACAGTGATGCACCCACATGTAAAAAGAAAAGGAGTACTTGTGGCACCTTAGAGACTAACCAATTTATTTGAGCATAAGCTTTCGTGAGCTACAGCTCACTTCATCGGATGCATACTGTGGAAAGTGTAGAAGATCTTTTTATATACACACAAAGCATGAAAAAATACCTCCTCCCACCCCACTCTCCTGCTGCTAATAGCTTATCTAAAGAGATCACTCTCCTTACAATGTGTATGATAATCGAGGTGGGCCATTTCCAGCACAAATCCAGGGTTTAACAAGAATGTGTGAGGGGGGGGGGATAGGAAAAAACAAGGGGAAATAAGTTACCTTGCATAATGACTTAGCCACTCCCAGTCTCTATTCAAGCCTAAGTTAATTGTATCAAATTTGCAAATGAATTCCAATTCACCAGTTTCTCACTGGAGTCTGGATTTGAAGTATTTTTGTTGTAATATCACAACTTTCATGTCTGTAATCGCGTGACCAGAGAGATTGAAGTGTTCTCCGACTGGTTTATGAATGTTATAATTCTTGACATCTGATTTGTGTCCATTTATTCTTTTACGTAGAGACTGTCCAGTTTGACCAATGTATATGGCAGAGGGGCATTGCTGGCACATGATGGCATATATCACATTGGTGGATGTGCAGGTGAACGAGCCTCTGATAGTGTGGCTGATGTTATTAGGCCCTGTGATGGTTTCCCCTGAATAGATATGTGGGCACAGTTGGCAACGGGCTTTGTTGCAAGGATAGGTTCCTGGGTTAGTGGTTCTGTTGTGTGGTATGTGGTTGCTGGTGAGTATTTGCTTCAGGTTGGGGGGCTGTCTGTAGGCAAGGACTGGCCTGTCTCCCAAGATTTGTGAGAGTGTTGGGTCATCCTTCAGGATAGGTTGTAGATCCTTAATAATGCGTTGGAGGGGTTTTAGTTGGGGGATGAAGGTGACATCTAGTGGCGTTCTGTTATTTTCTTTGTTAGGCCTGTCCTGTAGTAGGAGACTTCTGGGAACTCTTCTGGCTCTATCAATCTGTTTCTTCACTTCCACAGGTGGGTATTGTAGTTGTAAGAATGCTTGATAGAGCTCTTGTAGGTGTTTGTCTCTGTCTGAGGGGTTGGAGCAAATGCGGTTGTATTGCAGTGGAAAAGCAGCATCACTTGCCCCATAACCTCAGCCGTGCAGAACACAATGCCATCCACAGCCTCAGAAACAATTCTGACATCATAATCAAAAAGGCTGACAAAGGAGGTGCTGTTGTCATCATGAATAGGTCGGAATATGAACAAGAGGCTGCTCGGCAGCTCTCCAACACCACTTTCTACAAGCCATTACCCTCTGACCCACTGAGAGTTACCAAAAGAAACTACCTGAAAAAGCCCAAGATCAAATCCGCACAGACACACCCCTAGAACCCCGACGTGGGATATTCTATCTACTACCCAAGATCCATAAACCTGGAAATCCTGGGCGCCCCATCATCTCAGGCATTGGCACCCTGACAGCAGGATTGTCTGGCTATGTAGACTCCCTCCTCAGGCCCTACGCTACCAGCACTCCCAGCTACCTTCGAGACACCACTGACTTCCTGAGGAAATTACAATCCATTGGTGATCTTCCATAGCGGCCAGGATGGTGTTATCAGGATGTAGAAGCCCTCTACACCAACATTCCACACAAAGATGGACTACAAGGCGTCAAGAACACTATCCCCGATAATGTCACGGCTAACCTGGTGGCTGAACTTTGTGACTTTGTCCTTACCCATAACTATTTTACATTTGGGGACAATGTATACCTTCAGATCAGCGGCACTGCCATGTGTACCCGCATGGCCCCACAGTATGCCAACATTTTTATGGCTGACTTAGAACAACGCTTCCTCAGCTCTCATCCCCTAACACCCCTACTCTACTTGCACTATATTGATGACATCTTCATCATCTGGACCCATGGAAAAGAAGCCCTTGAGGAATTCCACCATGATTTCAACAATTTCCATCCCACCATCAACCTCAGCCTGGTCCAGTCCACACAAGAGATCAACTTCCTGGACACTACAGTGCGAATAAACGATGGTCACATAAACACCACCCTATACCGGAAACCTACTGACCGCTATTCCTACCTACATGCCTCCAGCTTTCACCCTGACCACACCACACGATCCATCATCTACAGCCAAGCTCTGCGATACAACCGCATTTGCTCCAACCCCTCAGACAGAGACAAACACCTACAAGAGCTCTATCAAGCATTCTTACAACTACAATACCCACCTGCGGAAGTGAAGAAACAGATTGATAGAGCCAGAAGAGTTCCCAGAAGTCTCCTACTACAGGACAGGCCTAACAAAGAAAATAACAGAACGCCACTAGCCGTCACCTTCATCCCCCAACTAAAACCCCTCCAACGCATTATTAAGGATCTACAACCTATCCTGAAGGATGACCCAACACTCTCACAAATCTTGGGAGACAGGCCAGTCCTTGCCTACAGACAGCCCCCCAACCTGAAGCAAATACTCACCAGCAACCACATACCACACAACAGAACCACTAACCCAGGAACCTATCCTTGCAACAAAGCCCGTTGCCAACTGTGCCCACATATCTATTCAGGGGACACCATCACAGGGCCTAATAACATCAGCCACACTATCAGAGGCTCGTTCACCTGCACATCCACCAATGTGATATATGCCATCATGTGCCAGCAATGCCCCTCTGCCATATACATTGGTCAAACTGGACAGTCTCTACGTAAAAGAATAAATGGACACAAATCAGATGTCAAGAATTATAACATTCATAAACCAGTCGGAGAACACTTCAATCTCTCTGGTCACGCGATTACAGACATGGAAGTTGTGATATTACAACAAAAAAACTTTAAATCCAGACTCCAAGGAGAAACTGTTGAATTGGAATTCATTTGCAAATTTGATACAATTAACTTAGGCTTGAATAGAGACTGGGAGTGGCTAAGTCATTATGCAAGGTAACCTATTTCCCCTTGTTTTTTCCTACTCTCCCCCCCCCCCCCCGATGTTCTTGTTAAACATTGGATTTGTGCTGGAAATGGCCCACCTCGATTATCATACACATTGTAAGGAGAGTGGTCACTTTAGATAAGCTATTACCAGCAGGAGAGTGGGTTTGTGGGGGGGGGGGAGGGGAGAAAACCTGTATTTGTGTTGGAAATGGCCCAACTTGATTATCATACACGTTGTAAGGAGAGTGATCACTTTAGATAAGCTTCAGAGTAACAGTCATGTTAGTCTGTATTCGCAAAAAGAAAAGGAGTACTTGTGGCACCTTAGAGACTAACCAATTTATTTGAGCATGAGCTTTCGTGAGCTACAGCTAAGCTATTAGCAGCAGGAGAGTGAGGGGAGGAGGTATTTTTTCACGCTTTGTGTGTATATAAAAAGATCTTCTACACTTTCCACAGTATGCATCCGATGAAGTGAGCTGTAGCTCACGAAAGCTTATGCTCAAATAAATTGGTTAGTCTCTAAGGTGCCACAAGTACTCCTTTTCTTTTTGCGAATACAAACTAACACGGCTGTTACTCTGACACTCACATGTAGTGAATTACAGGATTGGTGTCTCAATAACTAAAGTAAAATGAATTCATGACATCAATAAACTTAAGGGCTATGGAAAACATTGCATAGCAACTTCATTTTTGACCAGCCTGCATTCACTACAGCCTTAGCTTTGTATTCCACACAGCTTGAACTGGTAAAAAGTAAGCTCCTTGAAGGTATACTGTGGAGTATAATCTGGTGATAAGCACCAATACAACATAGATAGGAATTTTCTGCCTATTAATCTTTTGCATTGTGTCTTTATAAACAGAAATATGATTTACATATCAATTACAAGTCTCACCTGTCCCCCCCCCCCACCAATATATAAAACATACTGGGGTGAAATCTTGGGTTAAATGGGTTAAACCCAACAAGAGTTTAACCATTGATTTCAGTGTAGCCCAGATTTCACCTCACATATGGTATATGTTTTATAGGGTATAGATAATTTTTTAAAAATATAATGGTGAGTTATTTAACGTTGTCCAAATTCCAGTAACTATCCAGATTCTACAGTTAAGCTTCTTTTACTGTTAATGTGAAATGCTAAAACAGTAAAATATCCTAGTCAGTTATCAGCTCTGTGGAATTTGCATACATGTGCTGTAGATCTATAAGAAATTGAAACAGAATCCCATTCAGTACTCCTCGTGCAAGAAAATCCCTCAGCAAAATCAACACTATATTTTTCTAAATTGATCATAGTAGTAATGATGGGTTATAAACCTCAAACTTTATGCAGATCTTAAATGTCACCAGTATTATGGCACACAAAGTTAAACCAACTTTTACAGAGGAGAAATGCCTTTTGAATAGCAGTAGTGAAATTTATCCCACCAAATGAATTTCTGTGATATGAGTGCAAAATGAACCTATTTTTTTAAACAGGCAAAGAGAAGGGACAGCCAGTCTGAGATTTACACCTGATTTGTGTTATAGTAATCTTTGAAATTAAGAAGTGTATCCTTGCATTTCATTAAATTCTAGCTAATGAGATAACTGTCTTCCCAAGGAGGGAGTGATGAAGTACTCATGCCATAAAGCATAAATTAATGCTGCAAGGTTAAACACTGGAACTAACTCATGTTTCAACAAAAGCCCCTACCAGCAGTTAAATTAACTGACATAAATACCATAAAATCTGTCTTTATTTTAGTCTCAGATGATGCTTCTTTTAACACCCCTGCTTTCAGTTTGTATAACTCATTTTTGCACATTATTGCATGCACCATTTGCCATTTAAAGAATCAGCTACAACTGGAAAAAAGATTTGAGGAATCAAATACTCGGGGAGAAAACCTGTGGGCATGAGGGATACCCCTATCATACTGCATACTGCTAGTACTGTTTAAAGAAAAATACCACAATAGACAACCACAGTTCAAAGAAACAGTTAATTATGAGGAGAGCAGACCAAAGAAATCTATTTTTTCAAGCTTTTTGATAGACATTTTGAAAAAAAAAATGCTAAAGAAAACCTGTGGTGATAATAGGTTTGATATATATTCTGGCAAAAATTATATCACATTAATGAGGTGGCTTAAAGGGCTCATGCATTTTGTACAAGGCATTTCAATGTATTAGTATAATTAGCAGTGATGAGAAAACTGTTTGGAACTGAATTACCTCTCATGAGTTCATTTGAGCTATATGAAATTACACCATGCAAGAAGCAAAATTATGGAGCCATCCAGAGAGAGTTCATGCTTGATTTGATCATAGCCACTAATTGGATGATCATTTTCGTAAAGCTTTTCAAATGGTTGACAGTTTCTGCCTCTCATTTTTGTAATGGACTAGCTCTTTATTTCTTGTACTAAGCAACCAAACATATGTACGTTAGATATTTTGGTGTTTCTACAGGAACCTACAGGTGTAATTGTCACAATCTGAGCAACCTTTGTCCCTTAATTAACTGCTTTTTGGGGACCCCTAATGAGAGTTGCTGTTCTTGTTAACAATCTTAGAGAATACTTGATGAGTAAGACTCTCCAAAGTCTGATGCATGTCAGCAGACACCGTATGACAGCAATTTAATGAAGTTAAAAACTGACCTGATTCTGATGGCGGGAGTAGCATCTGTGTTGTATAGCTTTTGATTCTTGCTAGTCTATTTTTTTAAAACATGAATTGGGTGTTCTGGTGAAGAATAACAGAAAGGTGAAGGATACAGGAAAGAGAGCTTATTAATGAATATACTTTATGAGGTCTATTTCTGTGCCCCTTAATATCCAATAACACAGAGGGAATTGAAACCATGGTAGCCTTCTTCATATAGTTTACTTGAAATGAAGTGCATAATATATAAAATACTTGGGTTTTGGATGGTTAAACATTTAGCTTCTTTACTGTTTTATTGTGTTTTTATTCTTATTTTTCACAATTTTTCTCTTTTTTTGAAAACCATTATTTCTGTTCTTTTAACACAAGCATTTTGCTTGCAGATTAGGAGTGGAAATTATTATTACCTAAAAATAGTACTTTTCTCAAATAGTATGTTTGACCAAGTAGTCAGGAAGGAAAATCACTTTGGGGGGAGAAAGGACTATCCAATTTGTGACTTAAAAGAAAGATGCAGCATTAAGTCACAGAATATTTAATTGCAATGATAAAATACAGTTTTATTAGGAACACCCAACTAAAGCTAACAAGATTCAGTATAATATTTCTGCAAACTTCTCAAATATGATTCTATTCTAAGGTCAAAAATCTAGTTCTCAACTTTTTTCAGGAATGGAGATTCTTTCTGATATTACAATATTAGAATGAAGACTAAAACAAACTGTCTAACAAAGCTTTATAGAAAAGGCATATAGGATTTATTAGAAAATGTTAGTATTTGTTTATATTTTTAGACTTCCCTATAGATGTAACAGAAAGCATATCCCTTCTATATAATTCTGTAGGGTTTTTTTAATATGGCTATTACAGTCTATAGAGAAATGTACATAAAACTTTATAGGTTTAATCCTTATTAAACCCCAAAGGATTTTTCCTTAAACGGATAGATACTACACAAAATAAAGTTTCAAATTTCAAACAAATCCACAGGAAATTGGAGGATGCATCTTTGCACTGCACCAAAGCCTGAAGAACACCTGGTTTACAAAAAAAAAAACATACATTTTGTAAGAGTCTGGCATGCAGATTTGGGGCTTGGTCCAGGTCACAGTGAAGTCAGTGGGGGCTTAACCACTGACTTCAGTGAAAGGAGAATCAAGCCACAATCTAACAAACATGTGTATCTGGAAAAATGCCCCCTTTTGAGCATAAATGCATAGTCCACAAGTTCTATTATACCAGAGGCTTGCTAAAAGTGCTCCATGGAGCGCTGGCTGATCACATTGTGATACCTCTCCTTTTTTCCCCAGCTGCTAAATTGTATTAAAAAAAGCTAAAAATGCATTAAATGCTTTCCCATTTCTACATAATGCTGTAGTTGTCATAGGAATGGTCTGTGATTGTGCGAACCAACCTCTTCCCCAGGTTGCAATCATGAATAGGTGGCATCCATGAAACAATCTCTTTGTCAGTAGTTTGCATGATCAAAAAGCTTCAGTATCCCATCTCATATGGAGATGCCCTCATTCATAAACCAGCTGATTTGCAGCTTCATGTAAATTATTGATAGAACAAACTTTTTAGTTCATCTAGTCCCTTCCTCGCTTCTACAGGATTGCTCTAACACCATCTTGCCCAGCGCTTTGTCCACTCTAGTGTTAAATGTCAAATGCAATTCAGAGAAATTTCATTTTTTCGGATCTCATCATAATGAATACACTAAAGTCACAAAAGTTAGACAGATGGGAAAAAAAACTATTGGATCACTGAGGTCAAATGCAAGATATAGTCCCCAATTGTGAATACATTGCATACTGTGAAAGGACAGCATGTCAATGGTAATAATATTACAATAATGTTCATCTAAGTAACTTTCTAGTGTGTGTTATCAGTATAAAGTAAAATTATTGTCAGTGATAAAACAGTATTTTTATAACTATAACCTCATACTAGGGGTGGCAATCTTAATCCATTACACAGCAATTAATCAAATAATATTAATACAGCAGAGTCTTACAGAAACTTGGCAACATGATACAATTGCTCCAAAAAGCCACTTAAAGATTATTTCCACTTCACAGCTTACCCCCACTATAGATGTTCACGCTTCTGCTTCACTGCAGGTAGGTTAGGTTAATTTCTCAGATAGGAGAATTATCTGTCTTTCTGCACAGAAAATGGATTGTTTTTGCTAAGGAAACTTTTATATTTGAACTACACAAGATTATAGAATAGTTCATCATCTACAAGGATACTATACAACAGAAAACAGTTGGATCAAATTGAACATTAAATCTGAGGTTTCTGTGATATGGTGAGATTTTTATATTGAGTGAAACAAAGGGAAAAGAAGACCCTGTACAAATCCTTTATTTTATTAAGGAAATTTAAACATCTGAGGCCTAATCTGATCTCAGTTACCCTGGTGTAAACCCAGAATTATTCTACTGACTTCATTGGAGTTACTCCCAGTTTACACTGGTGTTAGAGATCTGAATTTGGCCATGATATTTTTACTCTTGGATACCCCATACTCGGAACACAAAGTTGCATTTGTATGCTCTTTGGGACAGGGTCTTCTATTCTATGTTTGTACTGTACCTCGCATAATGAGCCTCTAACACTGGTTGTTTCCTTTATGTACTGCCAGGATGCAAGTTAATAAATAATATTACATGTTATGTTTTATTATTATAACTGTCAAAGATACTGAAACTTCAGAACTATGTTATTAATCTGCCTTCCAATAAGGGCTTCAGTGTACCAAAGTAGGCAATAAACACAGAGGGAATCGTAGCACTGAGGAAGCTTCATTTATTTCTGAAAAATAGTCTAATTTCATCCCTAATGTAACATCACTGACATCATTCCGTGTGCATCAGGGATGAATTTAGCCCAATATTTGCAATATTTTTGGGGGTGGGGGGAGAGAATACAGTAAAAGCAATTGATTGCTAACTCAGCTGGGGCAGAGGCCTAAACATGGGGATCCAGGACACACAACTTGATATACTGCTACTGTTATAGTCTTTAAATCCAGATTCAAAACTGGAAATTAAAATGGGGCAATTTAAAGAGGCTTATGTTTTTGAGGATTTATCACACCGTTCATCTTAGATGCACATTGCTGATGCTGTTCGTAGTAGATAACAAACACCCACAAATATGGTTACAAACAACAAACATATCACAAATATATTGGAACATATATGCTACAGGAACTGGTGTTGGGCAATAAATACCCTGCAATTTAATAAATTACCAGTCTTGGGGCTCCTTTAGCAACAGTCCTGCAGGGACCATATGTCAAGTGAGGATTTCTGGAGTGTGCCATGCTCTGGCTATCCCCTCTCTCTGGCTCCTACACCAGGGCCAGAGAAAGCAAGGGTATTGCAGGGGCCATGTCATTTTGTCACCTCCGGAGTGCCTCCTAGTGTCCAGGTATGGTGTTACATGGGTTTTCTCAGCCTAGCGCCCCCTTCAGTTATTTTAGTGACACAACGGTCTCCCTCAGCCTGCCCTCTGGGACTGAGATTGTATCTCAGGCCTCTTGCCTCATCAAGGCTTTTGCCATCTCCCTTCAGATGAATACCAATTAGCTTTCCAATCTGGTGAGCTCCACAGGCCAGCCTTCTTCTGTCTGTGTCTGTCTGCTGTGAGGGAGGGGGCAGCCTTTTTTCAGCTCCTCTTCTCCCAACTCTTTCCCAGTTGGTTTGGGTGTGAAGGGAGCCTTCCCTGCAAGATTTCAGGCCCTTAAAGGTACAGTTGATTCCCAGGACCCTTAGGTCTCTATATGTATCTTTTGGATGCCTTAAAGGACCAATCCAGACAGTGGGGTGAGCTGACCACAAGGTGCTACCTCCCCTTGATGGTGGACCAAAGGCTAGCTATGCAAGTGCTGTGAAAGCTGAGAGTTCCCCCATGGCAGAGGAATTCTCAGGTGTCCGAAAATCTGGTTGCTTTCTGGTCCTTTAACACTGATAGAACTAGTATCTAGGACAAAATATTTAAGGAAAATTAATAATTTGGTTGCACAGAATCTTTTAGTGTAATAATTTCCCTGTTTGGATGAATAATGTGTGCATGAAAATATAGTAACTTATTGGCATAACACTTTAGTTCCAAGCAGGGATGAATATCCCGTTTTATAGCCAAATGTCTGTGTGTATGATGGTTTATAAAAATAGGATTCATTACTGAAGGGTCAAAGCCAAATTTAGCCCGGAGTAAGGGTATACAACTCATCTGGAAACCTCTTGATCAAATTCAGCAGTGACACTAGTGCCCATCAGTATTAAAAGTATTAAAGTAGTGTAACAAGCTTTTTTAAGCCAAATTTTGTTGTTGGTTACACAGGTATAAATCTGGAGTAAATCATTTGATGCTTTTCACCTGTGTATTGAAAATAGAATATTGTGCACAAGGTGTGACAGGATGGAAGGGATGCAGCAGGAGAACTAACAGGAGGCCATAGGATAAAGCAGGAGGCCAACTTTATCTTACACCTTTCTTTTCTTACCACAATCCCTCCTCTCTCCATCACTATGAATGATTAGGTTACACTTGTTTTGAACAACCACTGAATACAAAATCAAGTCAGTTGAGGCAAACTTCTGTGCGGCATAGCCTCCATCTTCCTAACTGTTCTGTAAAGCTCCATGCGCACGTCTGACGCTACAGAAATAATCATTATTAATAGAACCGGTCAAAAATGATAGGTATTTTTTCACAGAATTTTTTGTTTGTTTTTTCCCTTGTTTTCCCTATTATTTCCCCTTTTCCCATATTTTGTTTTTTCATCTTGCTACTGGAAAAGATGGGAAGAAGAGAGGGAGAGAATAAAGAAAAAAATCCGAAAACCAAGAAACTTTTTGTTTTAGTTTTCAGTGAAAGGTAAAAAAATGGAAAAATTTGAAAGCTAAAATGTTCCTCAATATTTTTCATTTTGAAAAAAGGCCATTTTTCATGGTAAAAAAACTGAACACACATTTTGATCAGCTCTGTTAACTATTCTTAATTGTTAACAAGCACCACCGCTAAGGTTCAGTATTTTACCACTTTCATCACAAAAGCAATGTACATTTCTGTCACCGCTGAATTTGGCCCCTAATGTTTGCAGAAATCAACAGGAATTGTGTGGGCAAGTGACTGCAGAACTAGGCCCATAGAGTACAAGTGGCCTGCATTTTAGCTTGTAAGAGAGATCCTTAAATAAACCAAGCCAAACAATACATTTGGTCCGTGGGGCGCTTCTTTCTTTTATTGTGAAAGTGACCTAATTGTTGTAAATGATCTAGTTTAAGAGGTAGTGGAACCAGGTTCCTTAAAATCGAAAGCAAGTCAACAAAAAAAAAAAGAATTCACCAGAAAGACTTTTAACAATTCCCTGAACAGCCTGACCTTCGATATTAGCCCTGAAGGCTGTTGTACTGCCACCAGCCTCACCACCAGGGAAGACAGCTATACATCCAGATGCTGCTGTTGGAAAAAATATGTTCCCAAGACTCAGCATCTGCTTCCTGAAACCAACTAAGTCTTGTGTGAACGGTTAAGAATATTCTGAGAAAAGAAGGGGATGAAGAAATAATACGGGGTCTCTGAGGAAAGAAATGAATGAAATACTGATATTTGTGTGTGTGACTCCTGTAGCTAGAACATAATTACAAACAGGTATACCTTCACATTACAGCAGTACCGATATCTAACTAATCAGAAGGAAAAAAACAAAGATCCACTCAAGAATGCAAATAGTATGAATTCATCTGTGCACCCACAGTTTAGCATGCAAATCAGGTCAAGGCACATTCTAAAGCTTACTTCTGAGTTAAATAGCTGTTCTCACACGCATTCCCAATTTGCATGTACAGTCATAATAACTGCCTGTGCAAATGCTGGAGCACATCCACATGTGGGGGGTTTTGCTGACTGAATGTAGTTTTCTTTTTAACAACTAGCCACTTTAAAAAAAACCCTCAATAGAGGTATAAAGCTGCAATCAAATAAAGTGGCAGTCATTTTCCAGTTAGGTCACATAACTTTATGAAAGAGATAGTACTCAGATCCTCACAGCAGTCATCCACCTGCCACCCTTATTTTTGAGCCCACATACAATAGCATTATCCAAATACACCCACAACCCATTCAGTATGCTCATTCCAACTTAATACTAAATGCACTAAAAGCACCACTATACTTTCATCACTAAGCACAAGGCATCTTTTGTCTACCAATCGCTCTTTCACTTACAAAGTATGGTAACTTCCTCACTTAAAATACATTGAATCTGACACATTATACTCAGTGCAACTCAGTTGTGATGCATAGCATCAGTTTTAGTCTGATTGGTGAAATCTCAAAAATATATATGTTATGAGAAGAATTAGGATATTTCATAAAATCAGGAGTTACAATGGGCCACGTTCAGCTCTGGTAAGAACTCCATTGACTCCAATGGAGTTTCACATGCTTACAGTAGGGCCAAATTTGGCCCAGTATTCTTAGCATCAAAGACTACAGGCTTGTGCGTTGTAGAAATACTTCCTGGTTCTGTACTGTATATTTCCTTCTTTTGTGTAGACAACAATGGAAAAATAAATATATGGAGTCTATTCACCCCTAATTCTGCTCATATATCTCCCATCTCTGTTAACAAGTGACTTTAAGAAGAACAGAGCTATGCTTAATGGTTCCCAGAATATAAGAGAAATTAGCAATGACATAAATCCTTCCTCAAATTTCTTGTGGTTTGTGGAGTGTAAGAGAACTCACTGCATCACTGAATGTGTTTGTTGAGGCCTCAGACTGGGGAGAAGGCATCAAAACACTGAAGTCTGACTGATCTAATTTTCATGCCATGCTATCCTGCACAAATAGACCATGCCGACTATCGAAAGATTGTAGAGTTCTTTCTGTGAGACACGAAAAGAATGACTTTGCCTTATATTCTAGAGCTGCCCATACATATACAACCTTCTGTCCAGATGAAAAAAATTGAATACATTACATCTATATCATTCGAGGACTATGCCTCCTTATTTACTCCCTCCTCAGTCTTGTCACCATTAACTAAGATGCTACACTATTGACCAATGACAACACTTCAAACCTTCCACTGGCTGTTAACATTGGTCTACTATTCTGTAGCTCTGGACATCTGATCACAACTAGAGGAAAAATGTTATACACAACTGTATACAAAACTACTGAAGTCATTGCTACTCTTTCCATTGACTTCCATGGGCTCTGGGAAAGGCCCTTAAGTAGGCAGAGCTTTATCATACAGTTTCTAGTAGAAGTCACCCTCGTTTAGAAACTGTCATAAGGTTAAAGACGACTAATGTTTTGGCAAACATTTATTAGCTACATTCAAGAATCAACTCTTTCCTACTCCAATTACACATTAAAAATCCTATTCAATTATAAAGCCACAGGGAAAGTAATTAAATGTAATACAAGCTACAGCTTCTATACAAGGATACAAAATATACTGCATGAATAAACATATCTGTGCAGATGTATAATTTGACTATGTGTCAGTTTATATGTTTGCTGATGTTTATGTCTGGGTCTCACTTTGTCCTTTGCTCACCATGTATAGTCACATCTGTGTTATCATTATCTGAGATATTTGTATTAAACATGAATTATGGTGTAATATTATTGTTTCCTCATTTCATGTTACTTATATTTTTATGTTTATAGTGTAGGGTTATATTGCAATATTTTAATGTTTTGGGCTCTTTTGACTATGAGTATGTTTTCTCATAAAGTAGATTCTAGTAAGATACATCTCTGAAAGCTCCAGGAAAAAGAGAGAGACCTAATGGCTATGTCATTGACAATAAAATGCATTCCATTGCAAAGTTGATTTTAGATCTTCTCCTCTCCCTTTTGGTGGAAGGTCGTTGGGCACAATATCCACAAAGTGATCTGATTGAGCATGAAAATCAGGTTACATTTCATCTTTTGACTGTGCTGTATTCATTGCTCTGCCACACTCTCATGCACTGAACAGGGGATCACCAAAGTGAACATGCAGAGGCAGTTCTACTAATGATTATGAATGTTGAGTCTGACATTGTTGCACAAACTGTTGTGCTTTGTATCTAGGTGATTTAGTTGCCCTGTTTTCTTGTTTTGTTTTCGTGCGTTTTTTTAATTACTTCAATGTACTATTAAATTACTTTGTACTTTTCTGCTATAGTATTGTGGGATGAAAATGTTTGTGTTACCTGATGATAACACCATACTTTATAATTATTTCTGTAGCTTTCTTCATATATACTCCCAGAGCACTTTATATCATCAATCATAGAATCATAGAATCATAGAATATCAGGGTTGGAAGGGACCCCAGAAGGTCATCTAGTCCAACCCCCTGCTCAAAGCAGGACCAATTCCCAGTTAAATCATCCCAGCCAGGGCTTTGTCAAGCCTGACCTTAAAAACCTCTAAGGAAGGAACAATCTTATGTTCTATTTTAAATGGACCAAATAAAAAAGTCTTTAATTTGAGCTCAGACTGAGGTGTGGTCCTCCTTTTGAACCCCTGACAGAAGCTGATTGTACGAGAGCAATTCTCTAATTTCTCCTCCCACAAGAACCTCTATAATGCAATAGACAACAACAGACAACTGCTAGGGTTGACATCGACCTCCAAGTCAAATATTGGTTCTACTAGTATTTTGCTAGCAGTGGAACCTCAGGTCTGCATTGCCTCTGGCCAACCACAGGCTAGATTTACAAAAGCGGCCATGGTTTCCTTGAGATTGGGCATGCTGGCCCATTTGATTAATTTCATATTTAACTTTCCTTTAAAGGCAAATCCATGAGCAAAATTCATTGTAGGCCTTGACTGGAATAATTTATGCTCATCATGTCACCTACATATTCTCTCCCAGGGCAACCAACATCTAGACAACACACTTCTGTCCAACTCAGGCCTTGTCTGTATTTGAGGCAGCGCATAGGGGATGCATAGCTACACGTCACAGTGAAAGGCAGGCTGCGTCTGCACTGCAGTATGTATCTACACGTTTCAGTGAATGGCTCTGGCAGGGGGAGGCAGCAAGGAGAGGCTCCTGCAGCTCCCAGATACCAGAGACTTAACCCGCTGCCTCCCCTCTGCCAGAGCCTTTTCTAGCTGTTCAAGTCTTTCTCTATGGTGGGGAAAATCTCCAGCAGTGGGGATGCAGTAGGCCTCTACACTGCTAAAAATAACAATGTAGACATGGGAGGCCCTGCTTGGGTGTGCAGAAAGCTGTGCAGGATACATACCCTACCGTTCTGGTGTGTCTGTTCTCTACTAGCCTAAGCAGTGCCTCACTATCTGCACTGCTATTTATACCCATGCTAGCTGGACATGCAGTGTCTGTCCTCGAGCCACCACCGTAAGTATAGATGTCCCCTCTGAAACCTTCCATGGCTTCCCAGCACCCAGAGCAAATACTGATCTACTTTGCAGCTTTAATTTCCCTAACTCAATTCTGTGAGATTTCCACCCTTCACCCAAGGAATGAGATTTGCTTAACATTCATGAGATTTTTTTTGAAGTAATATATTTAGGTTCTTTTTATTTGCCTTTTGGTTTCTGAGTCTACAGGGTGCACTCAGGGCATGTTTTCACTTGAGTCCAGGAACTGGGGCTTTAAGAAAAACAACAAATATGAGACACGGAGTAGATGATAATTTCTGCATTGTAAGGGGACTATCGCAGTGGAACCCCATCATAGACTGAAGTGAACCTTCACTATAAAACTGGACTTAAACTTGAAACCTGCAACTCTGGACCAATGGTAATAACAGTGGAGGCAGGACTCGTGTTTTTTTACCATACTTTCATATAACTCAGTTCAGGGTTTTAATTCGTGTAGTTGAACTAATGAAAAATTGTAGGTCCTGGTTTTCCTCCTGTGGACACAACCTACGTAAAGCTCAATTACATAAGGAGCAAGTGACCATTGTGACTCATTGAAACAATTTGAGACTTTTAAACCACTTCACTATACTCCATTGTGTTACACGCTTACCACACTTTAAGTCACAGAAACTTTTTAAATTAAAATTTCCCTAGGTTTAGTTTGGTGGTTTTACTTCATATAATATATTTTAATCATTACAAAAAACACCAGTGTATATACATGTGAACAGAAACAAAAGCCCAGCCTCCAGAGAAATCTAAACGACAAAGAGAAAACACTAATGGAATGGAGCATCCTTAATTCACTTTGAAGTTAAGAGGCCATATCTTCAGATGGTGTAAATGGCCATAATTCCAGTGCAATCACTGGAACAGCATCCATTTACACCAGTTAAGGATTTGTCCCAAGATGCATTCCCCAATTTGTTTGTAGTGCACAGATCAAACTTCTTAATGTGTATCTATAGATAGAAGGTAAAACCAATAGAGACTGTGACACTCTGACTTCACACAAACAGTGATAATGTGGTATATTTCTTGTTGTTCTGTCTGGAAGCTCTTAAGAGAAAAAAAGGAAAAGCATTTAAGAATATTAATCACTATGGACCATTTCATTACATTGCAAATGTTATGGTGGAGTGACATGCAGTAGCTTGAAACTATTACATATTATACAATGATTTAATATAACAGCTCTTATATTCTATTTTACTTCATTACTCATTGCTTGCATAATCCATAATTTTAGGGAATATGCTTACAGTGTTTGATTCAATTTTTTTAAAGAAAAAAACAAACCACTGCATAAGTCTCATTGCATTTGTATGTCAAGGGTACCATGACAATAGGAAGATTTGTTACCCAGGTTTACAGCATACTGTCATGTGCTATTTTAACTTAGTACCTCATGTGCATCCAGCTGCCAGAATCCATCCTTTTCATCTAGGTATCTGTCATTGCCATACAAATGTAACAGCAGGGACTTGGACTCAGTTTCAAGTTAACATTTCCCTGTAACTGTGATATCACCCTGCTGTTCCAGCAGCATGGGAACCATCTTCAGCTTGAACTCAGGCTGTGTCTTCATAAAGTTTTTTTTTCTTCCTAAAACTTCCCCATTTTGCTATCACTGTTTCAGCTCTATCGATGTTAGCAACAGTGGGACTGCTAGTGGTCCACACACTGTTCATATTTTAAGCGCCATTATTTAATTTATATTATATTACATCCTAGGAATCAAGGATTGGGGCCCCATTGTGGTAAGTCCTGTACAGAGAACAACAAAGGCAATGGTCTCTGCCCTTATGAGGGTTTCAGATAAGATGTGGCATGTGGACAAAACAGACAGAGTGTGTGAGGGCAGGGAGATGAGGTAACAAAATGAAAAATGTTTAGCAGCTATGCTATGCTTTCTAACCCGGTGTGGTGGGGTAGTCTGCCCCTTTCAAGTGCCTTGTGGTGTGGTGTGGTGCCTAGTAGTCAGCCCAACCAACCACTTGGTGTGGCCCTTTAAAACTGTGAAAGGTCCAACATATATATAAGTACCTAAGAGATTATGATAGAGGGGAAGCGGTCGTGGGAATAAGTGGTGCTTGGCAGGAAAATCCTTTCATTGTGTCTTTAAGTACTCAGGGCCAGGAGCCTTGCAGAGAGGGTGGGGCAAGGTTCTCCTCTCACCTGACCAATTGGAGATGAGCTAGGAGAAAGGAACCAACATAAATGCTGCCTCCTCCACCATGCCGGGGTTGACACCACCAGGAGAAGGCTGCCTGCTGAACCATTTGAGCCAGAGGCCTTACTGGGGAAAGGTGTCCAGCGAGAAGCTGATTGATGCCCTACATCTGGCTAACTTACTGCCCAGCTCCAAAGAGGAGAGTTGGGGAGTCTTGGTTTGGGAGAGCTGACCAGACTCTTATATGGCTCCAGAGTAGGTGACCTGGGACAAATAACAAAGTGAGTGACACATGGCAGAAAGACTCTAGATAGATAGATCAGACTCTGTGAAGGAGGTACATGTCTTGATCCAATTTAATCAAGGTAAACGGTAGAAAGAACCTGCGCGGGCCCAGAGTGCAATGTACCTGCAGGGCCAGGAGGGGCCACAAGGGAGCGTGCTGAAGGGCAGTGCCCCATGACACCCTGCTTACACTTGTCCACATTTGGGAGCAGTTTCAGATCAGCAATCAGAATAGCTGCACTAAGTGTAGTCAAGGCCATTCATGGGTTTGCACCAAGTGAGTTATTCAAGGTTTTTCCCAACTTGTAATTGGGATAAACCCTAATTAGTGCAAACTCCAACTGGCCATGCTTCACACTTAGGGGTCAGCATCAGTTCAGTTACACTGATGGCTGGCCATGCAATGCTGAATCCGGCTATTCCCAAATGCAGACACGGTCCAGTGACTATTGCCTTCTGTACATTAGACCTCCCACTATTGCTACCACCAGTGGGATTGAATCAGTGGCAGAACAGTGGATAACTTTAGAAAAAAAATTCTAGTGTCCTACTATAGGCAAGGGCACTAGAGTCCTCAACAGTTCCACATCTCTGAAACCAAAAATAAAGAACAATTACCATTACAGTTCTATTCTACAACTTCTCAGTTCCAAAAGGCACTCGTATTTATAGGGCATAATGTGACTGGAAGCGGTGTTTTCAGGTAATGCACTTCCCCATTTTCCCTACTGCAAGCAATAGCTAATTAACCACAAGAGAGCTTTTATTTTGTTTTTAAGGGCAAAATCTGTGTGTATTTGTAGGAATTTGTGTTTACTGAAAACTTAAATTTTTTTGCATAAACAGCCCCCAGTAGATTATAAGAGTTTTAAAGGAATTATTGCTGGCTTCTAGAGTATAGCCTATTACAATGATGTTTTTAAAATAAGATTTGAGGTAAACTTTAATTGTTCCAACAAAGCCATTAATTTGTCCTTCTCTGAGTTTGCCCATTACACCATAATGGCTCTAGTGGGTGAATGGTGTGATCTATTTGATGAGTCAAGGAAATATAAGGTGACAAGCCTAGTGCAAACAAAGACAGGAGCAATATAATTAGCTGAGTGCTAATATCACACAACATTTCTTTTTGAATCTAGAAATGCCAGGAACCAGAGGGGAAACCTGCTGCAACTTGGTTTGGTAATAGACTAGAATGGTTTAATAATAGAATAAATGTTCAACAGACATTCACATTTCATGTGAAGTGCTCTTGGCTCTTAAGAGTCAAGCGCTCTTCACATGAAAGTAACATGTTTCTAACCCTTTCAAAGATGATCGACTGAAAGAGCCTTAGTAATAGCTATAGAGGGCTGATGCATTGTCCTGAGTCATCCATCCACTTGAATTATTCTCAATTGACAGATAATTCTGCATTTTCCTGATGCTGCATTAAAAAGCCTAAACATAATGGGTCAGATCCTCAGCTGGCATAAACCTGCATCCAGTTCACACCAGCTGGGGAACTGGCCCAGTTCTTCCAAAACCTCCTGTTTGGTTAAATATCATTCACTCTTCTGATATACTTTTAATGTTATCCACCAGTTCCTCTCTAAACATTGAGAACACTTTCATACGAGTGCATAAGTAACACCACAAGAGGACTGCATGGAGAAATAAACAAATATGATTATGTTTTACCTGTAACACAAGGTCCCTCTTAGGCCATTTTGTCACTGATGCATCAAGAGAGAGATGACAAGCCAGTTTCCCAGAAACTGATCATAAAAGGGGCAACCAGCTAACAGCCTGTCTGAGCCAATCATTGTTTATATTCCCCAAGAACATTTCTCACAGGTAGCAACACCATCTCAACATTTCCAGCTTCCACTGGCCTGCTATGCTATATGAAGATGACAATTATTAAGGAAATTTTGGCATACTAACCCATTACTCTTTGATTCTTTCTTATTGTGATTGGTCTTGCTCTTCTGCTAATTTCAATGCCATACGTTATGGGCCAAATTCTCGTCTGTTGCATCTCAGCATAGTCCATTGACTTCAATGGAGTTGCATCAATTTACATCACATGAGGATCAGACACAAAAATATCTGTAACATCCAATGTCTAGCAACATCAGGAGGATAGGGGAAGCTGGTAACCAGCCCATATTTAGGTTGCCTAACATTTGCCATTATAAAGAATTCTTGTGACTTTCTTTGAGAAGCATTAACACCTCCATTCTTTGCAGCAGGCCTTTGATACTCAGCAGGGAGAAACCCCTCAGGGCTATACCAGAATCTTTTCTATGTCCCATAAAATACCATTCAGATTTAGCTGAGTGGTAATCAGGAACATTTTGGCAGCCTGCAAAAATCACTGAACGTTCTAAATAATCCAACTCAAATCATTGAAGAAACAGCAGCAGATGCTGGACAGACCTAGAAATAGCCTGGGCAGCTGTAAGGGGATGGAGGGAACCTCCATCTGGCCCCAGCATCCCAACCCCCTACCATGGGAGCAATAGATGGAGCAGAAGTTCCCCCAACTCCTCAAGAGGTGGGGCAAAAGAGAGAAAACTGAGCTGGACTCCAACTAAAATACCACCACTCCCTCGCCCTGAGACCCAGCGCAGGGTACTAGCAGCGCACCTCCCCCATCTGGGATAACAGCCTTTTTTGTTTAATTAAAAATACTTTTTTCGTTAAGAAAAAAATCACCCCAAAATTGATCAGCCCTAACTGTAATATTTATGTATCTGATGCCATTTTACTTTTCCATGGGGCCCCTGCCTCATTCAGTGCCTGGTTGGATGCACAAGAAGGCAGAATTAGGCTGGAACGGGCAATTATAAATCTGGCATTTTGTAACTTTCAAGTACTTGACTTTGCAACCAGACATAGATTTTGAATGTAATAGAGTCATAAGTGATATATTGTCCTGTGTCATGATCAATGTAGATACCTGAGCACAAAGGCGGCAACAAATCCCTTTTTGTTGCAAGATTTATTTTTTAACCAAGTTTGTATGGCTCCTGCATGCACTAATATTTTATAGCAAAGTTTTCCCACTATTGCAAATATTGGTGTAGCTCCACCGATTGTAGGAGCCCTACCATTATCAATGTAATTGTGGCTGCTGACATTTTTTAACCACAAGATAGCTCTGAGCCAGCTTAGATCAAAGTATTAATTGCCTGTGTTTGCAGGAGTCTTGTCTCTTTTCTTTGCTGCCACTGGTGTAGCAATGGTAGTAAATGTTTGTCAGAAAGCCATTATGTACACATAGCCTACAGACCAGTGCTGTTTAGTGACCTTGGTCAAGTCACCTAATCCCTTGCTGCCTTGTAACCATCTCTAAAATGGGATTATATAACTACTTTTTAGGGATGTTCTGAGGGTTAATAAAAACACAGGAATTGCAATACTGGGACAAACCAGGCTTCAATCTAGTCCAATATCCTGTTTCTCACAGCAGCCAATTCTAGGTGCAAAAAATCCTGCCGTAGGGAGTTATAAAATAGTTTGCCCCTAGGAAAAACTTCTTCCTAACACACATTAGTTAGAGATTGACCTATGCCCTGAAACATGATGGCATAGGTCAATCTCTAACTAATATTGAGGGGTTTTATTATTTTTTTTAAAACTCCTCAGCATTGCAACTCTGGATATTCTTTAGATCCACTTTAACGTCTGATCCTTTTCTGAGCAATGGTTTTACAGTGCTTTTAGGTCTTCTCATGAAAAGTGCTATAGAATAGACAATGTAATTGTTTTTTTCTCTGTCTGATCTAGTCTGACATAGTACTATCATCTTCATGGTTAGTGAGAGTCTATTTATTTATTGTACAAAATTAATTATGTTAGGCAGAGAAAGCTGACCAAAATAATAATCTTGCAAATAAAGTATTTCTTGAAAATCTACAAACACATTAAGGAACAGACTAGGAAAACCATACAAAGTCAAGCAATATGTATCTTAACAGTTATATATTACTAGCAAATATCATAAAGTAGCCACAGAGGACATAAAATGGGAAAAGTTAAGATATGCTCCAGAAGTTATTTTGCAAAAATTGTTTTCATTTTGAGGCAAAATGAGAAAAGCTATTTTACCACAAGACATTTCAGGCTGAAACTACAGTATATGTGTTTTGTGGGTTTACTTTACTTTCAGGGTGGCAATTACCTTTACAATTGCTTGTGCACAGAGAAGAAAATATACCCCAAATTGCATGTGAACTCTTGAGATTAGTACATCATTTCATGGACTGTTGAACTTGACTTTCATATATATATATTTTTATATATATATATATATATATGTTTTCACAGCAAAAATACAGAACATCTCCATGCTGTCTCCTAAATAGTCAAAGTGTTTGTATGTATAGTTTGCTATCCAACTTCCATTAAGGACAATGGGAGTCGTGAGGCTAAAATTATGAGCAAATCTTTGAGCATTTAAAGGTATATGTCACTATCTGGACTTAAAATTCATTTCTGTGCTCATTCGTAGCTATTGGGTGTTAGACATCCTCACAGTGTTACCTCTTGCTTGTATGGGAGTAGAGTTTTCTATATGGATAGTACATACACACTCAGTGGGAGATTTTAAGTGCACAGTTGGCAGTTAGGCACCTAACTCATCCACTTTCAATGGGAGTTGGGTGCCTCACTGCCATGGGTAAAACCTTTTGAAAATCTTCCTTTGGGCCCCAGTTCAGCAAATGTCTCTACATGGGTGGAGTCCTTCCACAATCCACTTACAGAGTGCATCCACACTAGGAAAAAATGTGCGTTCTTACTTGGTGTTCGCTAACACCTAGTAACTAACGTAGTAAAATCCTCTAGACAGTTCGCAATTTTTACACTGGCTAGCAGGTCAAGACTGGGGGGGACCTTTGTGTTTACCTCAACCTGCTAACGTGTTAAAATTACAACTATCTTCTCTTCACCAAAATTTTACCTTATGTTAGCTTCCATGAGTTAGCTTGCGAAGATAAAGCTATGGAGACCAACATGCAGGATTGAGGGGTGGTTATGCTGAAGTAGCTGGACTATAGAACTTTCAGTTTAATAGGATATGATGCAACCTCAGACAACAGACTGAGGTGTTTTGGTATGATATAGTTATTTCTGTCTCTGATAAATGCCTGACCTTTTAATAGAATGTTAACAATATTCTTTACTAGAAGAGTGTAAACACTACAATACATTTTCCATGAATATTCATTCACATTTTTAAATGAATTTCTCTTTGGCCATGATCATGTGCCTTTTGCATTTACTTTCCATGAACGCATGAAGCACCTGACAGATATTCTGTAAATATAAATAAGTTTTTCCACACAAACAAGCCCATCGGCAAGAAGTTTCATGGAACCTGAATTTCAAGTCACATGGCACTAATGTTTGTGCAGAAAACCCTTATACATTCCATCAATCAGGGACCAGAAACAATGTCATATGACTTATTAGGCAAGTCACAACTAACCAACTCAGCCTGAACAGCAAATATTTAGAGGGAGTTGTGTATGATCAATTCCTAGAGATAATATAAAAATTCACTGGATACTTTTGAAGTGAAAGGTTAGTTGGGTAACCCTAAGTGCCACTCAAACGCCCTGAATTTTTAATGCATTTTAATTAAGTAAAATCTTTAAATAGAATATGATAGGAAAATCAGCAATTCTAACTCTCAAATCAAATGGATCATGTTTCGTTGTAATATATGTAATTAAACAGAAAAATAAGGACAGCTTTGTTTTTTAAAAAATACACTTTAATTGTACATTTGCAACTGGCCTAATTCCAAAGTCAATGGGAAATATAGGTGTTCAGCTGCACTTAGTAGGCCCTGGTCTGTCTTTTTATATATATATATATTTCATGTGTGTGTGTGCGCAGTGGAAATACAGTACAAGGTTCCCTCTGGGAAAATGGGGAAGGAATCCGTAAGTTTGTATATTCAAAGGCTATTTTAAGAAGGTTGTAGTGAATGGGTGCATTCTAAGACCATCTGAGAATAACCCCAACATGAATTAAACATGAGAAGTAGTTGTTTAAAGTTTTACTGGTTTTGCAACGGAATGTGAATGATTACTAAGGAAAGTATAAAAGGACTCCAGATTATTACACACAAGCGGGCTGGCTAGACCCCAGAAAAAAATACTAAACCTTGTGAAGAACAATAATACAAGCAGATGGTAGGACTCAGAAGTATTTTCTAAAGCACTGGTATAACTTTTATAATAAATAACACTATGTAATACTTAAACGTAACTCAGAACCTCTAACGCCTCAACTCTGTTGCATTCCCCTATCTTGGCATCTGACAACCTCTCTTTTAATACTCTGTATAAGAAACTAACCTGAACTGTCAACAATTTTGCTTATCTGTAATACAAATTAGTAATTACAAACAAAACAATAAAACATCATTAACTAAGGTCCAGATCTTCAGGTGGTATAAATTAACATAAGCCCATTGTTACACTGATTGATACAAATGAGGATTTGGCTAGCATATAATTTCAACCAGAATTTGCATTTCTTGGTCTCTGTCCAGTAACTAGATGTTTCTAAACAGTCAGAATCTTTCCAGACATTTTTAGTACTATATCTGACTATAAACAGAGACATTTAGATATTTAGGGCTGGATTTTAGAAACCCTTTTTCATGCCTGAGTAGTCCTGAGTGGCTTGAGAAGTCCTACTGAATTCAATAAGAACAGCACTGTGTCCCTACATGGATGATAAAAGAGAATAGGAACATGTTTATTTGAGTTGGTATTGAACTACAAGTTTAGAAACGTTAAAAACCTTGGAAGCTGAAAAAATTCAACTGAGCCAAACTGTTTCCATATTGGCTCCACTCCTAACAACAAATAAATTACATGTAGAGATATATTTTAGAAAGCATATGTAAAACTTCTATATAGTGGTCATAAAAACTAGGGTACAGCTGTTCCTAAAACTCTGGCTCCTGAGAAGTGTTTTTACTTGGGCCCAGTTTCCTGTGGCATTTTGAGAGAAAGAGAATTTGTTCCAACTGTCACAAAAAGAACCCTATAGTTAATCTTTTCTTCCTTACAAACTGAAAAGCCAAAAGTAGTGTAACCCAAAACTTTACACACACAAATCCCAAAAGAAATTGGACCACAGCATGTCAAGTCCTAGTTGAGGACTCTTGTACTTCTGTTAAAAGCTACATTGTACCAGAGTTACAGGCTTAGAGCGGAGAGGTAGCAGAGGCACATCTAATATCCTCCTTGTTAGCAAGTGGGGAGGAAGGGAATGTGGACAGATCCATGGCTATGGCACCTTCCCTGCCTTGACCAGAGAAGTTGGCTGACCATGGAGCAGAGGGGGTGAGATTACACTACACACAGAAAGGAGAATAAAGTCACACACACACACACACACCTCTACCTTTGTACAGCACAAAATCTGTCAGGGTCACAGCTTAATATGAAGAAAGGGGAACAGGGCAAGCAAGCAAGTGGCAAGTGGACAGAACCATAGCCAAAGAAGCTGGGTGGAAAAGAGTATGCCACATTCAGAAAAGGCTTCACCTCCAGATCAAGAGGTTAGCATGGAGGAATTTTGACTCTAAGGCACAATTCTTTCCCCAAGGTCCTCCAGGGACAATTCGGGTACATGCCACCCCATACTTAGGTCTGAACCTATAGGCTCAATTTAGCCCTAAATATCACTAGAGGGAACAATGTAAAAACAGTTATATCTTTGAATTTATATGTCATTCATCTAAAAAACCCTGGTTTATGTGTCTTATATGAATTAACATTTGCTGTATCTAATAATCAAACAAGTATCTTTCTGCATAAAGTACTATACAGTATAAACCATACACTAATTTAGGTTAGGCACCAAAACAATAAGTATATGTTCAATTTTTATGGTCAATCAAACTGAATCACCAATCAATTAAATTTAAACTTCTAGCATGTAGTAAGCCTGTCATTAAACTAAAAACTAATTAACATTTTATCCTCATGTTAAGGATGCATTTAATCTGTATATATGGGATTATGTATGTAACCCTTCTGCCCGTCAGACTTGGCAGCAACAAGGGCCGGGTTCAATATCTAGGAGATCCATTCCAATAACACAATGCAAACCGGCTCGACCCCCACCCAGTGACCTGGGACAAATATATACCACCCCCGCTGGGCGCCTCCAAGAGGCAATACTTCCCCTCTCGCAAGCATATAGTCTGAGTGTAGCAAAAAGCCTTTTAATAACAGAGAAACAATGTGGCATTATGTTGGGGAAACACCACCAACAGGATTCATAACACAACCCATGAGCAAAAAAAAAACCCACCCCAAGCAAATTGGGGCATGCCCTTTTCCCTTTGGTTCTTGAGTCCAGCAACCCCAAATCACCCAAAGTCCCAAAAATCCAGTGACCCAAAAGTCTCTGTCCCTGGTCAGGGCAGCCCCAGAGTTCAAAAGTTTATCTGCAGAGCTTTACCTCCCAATCTGGGTGGAGATGGGACGGGGGTAAGAGGCACCTTACATGATCTGAAGCTGACCGCCCCATAGCTCCATAGCTTCGCTCCGCCAGCCGCCCCACGAACTCCTTCGTTCAGCTGCGCTCTGCTCCACCAGCCGCCCCACAAACTTCTTCGCTCAGCTCCGTGGCCCACAAGCAGCTCCTGCCGTCCACAAACTGCTCCGCGTCGAACTGCTTCACCAGCCTGTCCACGAGGCACTCCAGCTGTCCCGCAAACTGCTCCACAATATATCTTCAGGCTCCCCCACTACTTAACACAACGCTCAGTGATTTCAGCTTGTAGTAGGGGAGCCCTAGTGCTGGTGCACTGTTAGCCCAAAGTGAGCTCAGCAGCCTATAACTAGACTTCTAATGAAATCAAAATTAGCTCTGATATTCCACAGTGGAGAGAGTAGGAAGTGCAATTAGCATGTAAGGCCCTCACCAAGGGGCCCATACCACCAAGTATTAATACTTGTCCCCAGCCTCTCTCAATTCACAGAGTTTTGGAACCCATGACCCTTGCCTAGCGAGTGCTACTTAGTTGATGGTGAATCCCTCCATCATAACAAAAGGCCACGTACAGTTCCAAGCACAGTTCGCATAATCAGGGTAATAACAATTTATTCTTCCTGCCCCAATAACAGAGACACTGGGGATCCCACAGCAGCCAAAGTGACCATTTGGGCAGCTATGGTCTCATTCTAGGCGGGGTGGGTGTCCCTATGCAAATGAGATCGGCCCCTGAAGTTCTTTTCCACAACTTGCCACACCTCACCACCAGATGTCAGGGTGGAGCTCATCCTGACACTGCTTACATGTACATCAGATCTTCTGCAGAATATCTGCAGGGATCTCTTTAAAATTTAATCTTTCTTTAAGCATACTTCTAATAAAAATTTTCAAAATGTTGTATAAGGCTTATTCATCACATTTAAAAAGCATTCTTCTACTGAGGAACAAAAAAGGGACACTGTATTGTCAACTACTTTGTCCCTCCCTAGTCAAAGATTGATTTTTGTTTGCAAACCATATATTTGATATCTAAATCATGTTCAGTGGCTTTCATTCATGATTAGTAGATTGATACAGCCCTGCATGAAAAATAGATTTATCTTTTGCAACACTCATCAAACACTAAATACCTAACTAGGCTGCAAGAAGAATCTTTAATTCCATCATTTTACTCTGGTAATTGCTTTTGCTTCCTTATGTTTAACCAGAGTAAATGAACTATAATTTTAAATTTCTCTTGACACTTGCTATCAGACATTGCATAAAACACAAACAAGGTGGCAAATGCTGAAAAAGGCAACTGAATCAAGATTATATTAAACTAGAGAAATATATTTTAAAGGATGAACCAGGGAAATTCAGAATCAAGACTGATATTTCATCCTTAACTCACCCCCATTGTGCTGAGGTTTTACAGCACACATTTTATTCAAGGCAACCCTCCGTTTGGAGATCCTTGTAGTGTGTAGCAACAGCAACAAATTAGCTTTCAGCTGGAGTTGAAGCCTGAACTCTATAGTTTCTTGTTTTTATAGATTTAAATCAGACCTAAGAATTATTAGGCTTGGGGATAATGAGATGTTGTGAGCCTCAAATTATTATTTTTCCTTAAAGTTTTAGGTTTTGCAAAACCAGCTTCCATTTTATGAAACCAAAACCTTTAGAAAAATAGTTGGAAAGGCTCTGGCAAAATCCCACAACACTCCTCCTCACTTCATTGCCTCTCTCACCATTATGGGGAACAAATGGGTTTGTAATGCACTGGGTCCAGAGAAAAGCACACTCAGCTGCAGCCCTCAGTTAGGGAACCTGTGTAGGTCCAGGATATACTTTGCCTCTGATGGAGTTTGAGAGGGGCTTCCTTGAGCCTGGCTAAGGGCTGAGCAGGTCTGTTTTATGGTTATCCCAGTGTACCAAGGAATATATCTGTACCAGAGCAGTATTAGAAAAACTCAGCAGGACTAGGAAGAGTGTTTCCCACAACCCCTTTTGTCAGATGGAGAGTGGACAGTGAACCAAACCTCAGAAAAGATTCTTCCTCAAGCAGTTAGTCTTCTCATTGAAGAAGGCTGGCAATGGTAAAATGCCAATTATTGACTGAACATAAAACTCAAAAAAAAGTTATTCTGTTCCTGACTTTGATGTCTGAGAGAGTTTGAAAGAGGGAGAATTCTTTAACCTACCCACATTTTCACACCAATATATGTCACCTTTTTGCCTTAAATTTCTTTAGACTTTTACATCAGCCAGTGTGAAGGTACAAAACATCACCTGCCTGATTTTCAGGTGACCTCCTTTTGTACACATCCCCCCCCACCCCTCACCCCACCTATGCTCATGTGTTTCAGGCACTAACTCCTGCATACACAGTTGCGGAAATTTACACATGCAAATCCCATTTGTCTAATGTTTTTATGAACAAAAAGAGCCCCACTTAAGGCCCCTTTGAAATCTAGGCACAGTGTATCATGAGAATTGTGCTTGCAGGTGACTGACATGATATTATGTCAGGGAATCTTGGATGATTAACCCATAGCATCTTTTTGCAGCTTGATTATAAACCACAGTGCAGAGGAACTATATTTTCCTCTAAAGGTATGTCTATACTGCAGCAAATAGGTGTGTTCTTAACTTGGGTTAGCTAACCCATGTCAGATAACTCAGGTTAAAACAGTGAAAAGATGGCAACTTAGTTTTTAACTCTGGTTAGCCGCTCAAGTTAAAGCCTATAGGGGGGTATGAAGTTGAACTCCAGTTACTAATGCAAGTTAAAAGCTGAATTGCCTTGTCTTCACTGCTATTTTAACCCAAGTTAGCTAATGTAGGTTAGCTGGCTTGAGTTAAGAACACAACTTTTATTTGCAAGCTAGACATACCCTACAATACTCATTGGCAACTCCCAATCTCAGCTGCATAGGTAAAAAGGATTAACATCTAGATATTTACAAAGCCTCAAAGGAAGTGACCTAGTTTGAACAAGGTTACTGGAATTAGTATTCTCCATACATATGTAAAAGAAAATAGTTTCTGAAAATACATGCTAACTTATGAACTATTATTACTAATTAATACTATCCTCCAGGCAGTACACTCCTTAGACTGTAATTTTTTTCTAGGTAAATATCCATTATTAATGTTTGAAACTATTTAGTCTATGGTGAAAAGACATTTAAAAATAAACAACTGATATATGCATTATACTTTTACAGAGACCTTCAAAGTCAATAGCACTTTCTATGTTGCAGGCACAGAACTACTGTGGGGCATGATTTTTGTTGTAAATAATGTATGTTATTCAGAAACTGGATTATTCATATGATAATTAGAGCCCTATGCCCTATTCACAACAGGAAAAGTTGGGGGTGGGGGGAATGGTTGAGGGGAAAAAGGGGAGAAAATTGTAAGAAAGCTTGACCTTCCTGACATCTATGCCAAACCTAATCATTTTCTACAACTGTAGTTAATTCCCCTAACCTTCTCTTCAGATTGAAAAAATGTAGGCCTGTGAACTGCTGCACCCTCACCAATAATGTAGTTTCCCCTAAATTTGTCATTAATTTCTTCCAAAATTTATCCATACTTGTTCTATCCAGTTTTATGAATATATCAGCTTCCTGAAGCTGAATGAAACCACAAGAATTTCAATAACCATCCTATGAAGTATCAATCTCTTGGATTTATTTCTTCCAATTTTTAGTAGTGGAATGATGCATCTACCTTAGCATTCTTGCATTTGGTTTGTTTGCTTAGTAGGCGGCTGCTAGTGAGTGTGTGAGTGACTATGTGAGTGTGTATATAAAGCCCTCAGAATTTATTTGAGATCATTGCCTAGACAATAGTTTCTCAAATACCTAAAACAGCCCAAGGTTAAATAACCTCACTGGCTAAAAGATCACACATGCATACGTTATGGATTAGGAGTTGTATGTTTAATCCTGAGAAATCATGTTATCATCACCTAAATTCTTGTACTTTAATGTGACAAGCCAAATAGTCTTGAATTATATTGGACTTTTGGCTACCTATAATTTGGGGAAGAGAAATATATTGTCTAAATTATGGGTGATTAGGTGATAGCCAGTTTGCTTTACCTGGTATCAGAGATGTAGTCTCAACATTGCCTTCAACCTGGGAGTGATTTGACCTTCCCGGTGTTCAGCCATCCAGCTGGAATATGAATATATCAGTTGGTACGGAGACTGACAATTACCTCACCCACCTTGTCTCTCTTAATATCATCGGACAGACATGGCTACAACCCACACTACTTTACTTCTAGGGCTGGTAGCTAAACAAAACCGCTGCCTTCCCAAATAATTAAGTAAATTTTATAAAGTATTTGCAGTTTATTTGAAAATGTTTATCAACCTGATAATTAGATTAATTGGATGATTTGATATTAGCCCATTTTATTTGAATTTGATGTGCTTATGTGAATTTTAGGGGGTTTTTTTTTGCTTAGTTATTTAGTTTAATTATCAAATATATACAATTGGAAACCTCTGAGATTTGGCTGTTTCTTTCCCAGATGTCAGGGTTCAGAACTGGAGGAGTCCTGGAGTAAATAACAGTCAGCCAATGCTGGGCCCCACCGAGTGGCTGTCCACAGAACTTCCCCCATAGTCCTCACATAATTGGAGCCCGAACAGGGCCACTATTAGAGGGACTAGGAGGGGGAGTAATACATTTTATTGGACCAACTTTTATCAGCTTTTGAAGAAAAGATGACTTGTGCATTGGTCATTTCTAAGGACCTAAAGGCTGACTAATTCCCCATGAGTCCATACATCTCACATAGTATATCATATTCACAGGGGTACAGGGATTATAAGAAGGAAACATTAATATGAAACCAATACTTACACCTAATTCAAAGGTAGTGATGAAGAAATGTCAGTAACACAAGTAGCTGTTTATCAAATGAGTCGTAGTCATAGCTATGACAGCTAGAGAAGACCCACATGGCAAGCCAACTCACTAGTCTAGGGAAAGCTTAATCAAAATAGAAAAGTTAGAGGAATACTCATTTCCTCAGAAAAGAAAGAAAAAGAGGAACTGAAAAGAGCAATGAAAAATAAACATGTTGCTTACACGTGATGTTGAACTTTATATCCTCTGGAATTTCTTTAGTATGGAATCTTATTCAGTTTCAATATTCCCAAACTATTGAGCAGCAGCTGTGATGGGAATCTCCTTTTTGCGCCGGCCCCCCTCATATACCAACCAACAGGCAAGTCGTTCTTTGGACCCTATGGAGTATATAAGAGATGCAAGTAAGGGCTATAAAATAATATATTTGGTCATGTGGTGGTTAGTGGTGATAGATGAATTTTTGGCAGTTAACCCAATATTATCCCAGTCTAGTTTTGTCAAAGCCATAATTCAAAGCCTACTCCCTAAGCCACATAAGGTTTATCCTTTTCTCAATAGGCCTTACACCCAGTTCTTACTTTGTGAACAGCTCACTCAGAGAAGAAGGCCAAGGGAGGAGCCTTTTGTATTATTTATCATTAGTCAATGGATAACAATGTTTTCAACTTTGTATGGGACAAGAGTGTGATACAGGCTCTATCCTCAAGGAACTGCACAAGACAAAACATACACATAGTGCACTGAGGGAGGAAATGGGAGACACAGGCTTTTCATTGTTTAAATTAAATAGGGTCAGAGCCTCAGCTGGTCCATTCAAGTCAATGGAGCTACTCTGAATTACCCCAGCTAAGAATTGGGTTTATACCTTTGTGGAATGTTTTCACAATCACAGAAGGAAAATGTTCTATGGAGGCATTTGAAGTAGGCCCAGGAAGACTGCGTCAGAGCAGAGGTTCCAGAAATAGAACAGAGGCACAGAAGATAGCACAAAGACAAGAATGGAAGAATGGCACAAACAACTTTGTGGTCTCAGTGGAGCAAACTAGGCAGATAGTAGAAGATGAAAGCAAATACATTGGCTGGAGCTGAGGAAAACCTTGAAGGTAAGCACAAGTGGTTTAGCTGTGGTGCAGAATGTGAGCAGAAGGATTTCTAAAGGAAATGGTTGTGGTCAGAGTGGGGTGGATTTTGTTCAGTAATATCATTGTTTCTGATTTCAGAGGGATTCAGCAGTGATGTCGTTTGGTTCCTAAGAAAGCATCCTATTGGGGGACATTTTCCCATTGACCCTTATGGTCTTCAGTTTTCATTGCTTCCTCCTAAAACGTGTCCCTCTGTCCATCACTCAAGCAGTAGCAGTTGTGAGAAAGAATGTGGAAAAGAACAGTTTCCCTTTAGACAGCAGAAGGGGCAGCAAGAGGGACAAAGAAAACAGATGAGACAACAGCAAACTGATTTACAGAATTTCTCATTTGAGGTGCACGATACAAAAACATTGCTGGTTATGATGTGCAGACTGAGGCTTGTCTATATATTTATAAATTAAGTGAAGTGCAAATCACACTAGAGGATTTATGCTAGGAGTGTTTCTAAAACACACCAGAATGAGTAGAATGTATCACCAACTACCTCCTACAACGACTACACATGTTCCACGGAAACATTTTTAATGGTGATACCATGCAGACATTCACTTGAGTCGGAGTGTAGGAAGTCTGTGATTAAATGAAAACTGGAACTGGATCTCCTAAAGTAACCCAGATCGAAACAGGCCTGGAATTTGAAGACATTTAGATCCAGATTCAGATCTTGATTTTGCGCCTCAGGACATTTCTACTAAAAACATGCATGGAAAAATAAATTATTGCCATACAGCAATGACAATACTTAGAAAAGTAGAGATTCATTAGTAAAACATGGATACGTTAATTAACAAGATTTGACCATTTTTGACAGATAATGCAGAGTATAAATGTATTTTCACTTGGCCAGAAAATTTTACACTGGAAGAAATTTGGATTAGATATGGACTGACTGTCACCTGATACAATGTGTTGTGAAGTTTGAACAGCAGATGTCTCACCCAGGGATGCTTCCCTGCAGAAACAGCAGGAACCTCCTGTACACTCACTTTGCTTGGCATTCATTTCCAGACCAGCTGCCAATTTTAAGCTATAGCAAGTCTCTCCGTTTATAGTCCTTTCAAGCTAAAATCTGTTACATTTGGGAAAAAATAGCAATACTTATGTAAATCAATAATTGCATTGTATGTAATACAGTAAATCCATAACATGCCTAGAGTGATGCTAACAACTTTGCGCACTGGTATGCTATCAAGCAATACGTACAAAGTGATTCATATGCGTCAACATCTGAATGTATCTTGTTCAAATACCCATTTTGTTTGGCGCAAACAGCTCTCTTTGCATATTAGGGATAAATATAATTCTACTTTCTTCTTCAACAGATCTACATATTGTGGCTAAATCCCATTCATGTCAGAAGAAAAGGAGGACTTGTGGCACCTTAGAGACTAACAAATTTATTTGAGCATAAGCTTTCGTGAGCTACAGCTCACTTCATCAGATGCATTCAGTGTGAATGCATCTGATGAAGTGAGCTGTAGCTCACGAAAGCGTATGCTCAAATAATTTTGTTAGTCTCTAAGGTGCCACAAGTCCTCCTTTTCTTTGTGCGAATACAGACTAACACGGCTGCTACTCTGAAACCTGATTCATGTCAGAGTTCTTCTATGTTTTAATTTTACTAGACAATGGGTCACAGATGCCATTCACCCAAGCCTTCAGCCACCTGCCTGAGTTGCTGGGCAGTGGCCAAGACCCATTAAAATATTTGTGGACATCATCAAACTTTTTTTCCCTCTTGTTAGCCAAAATCACTAGCTACTTTTGAAAATCTTGGATATACCTATCTATCTATATCTATCTACATCTATTCAAAATTAGTGGTTATTTATACATAATAAAACATTGGATGTTTGTGGGAAATTTCTAGGTGACATGAAAATAGTAGAATTCTTTAAACAACCTTTCCATCTATATGCTATTCTTCCAGATATATGCAGGCATTAAGTCCTTTTTTTACTCATTCCATCATTTTTGAATGTTATCTTTTGACCCAGTGTATTGCTGTATTTCTTAGTGCCAACAAAAGACCCAATTCTGAAAAATTGCTTTGGTGCCTATTGATTTCCACTTTTGCATGAATCAAAAACCAGCAGTACTACTGAATTATTTTAAATACCACCTCATGAAAGATTCCAGATTGATAGCCCTGGAGATTTAATGGCCATTGAGTGAGTGAATTAGAGTCAATTGTGTTGCTATTTTGTTCTGTGGACTCCAGCACTACACACTAGGAACTGGAATAAGACACCAAAATATTTTGCATAGGCCTCTAAACAGCCCATAGATTATAAATTTCAGTAACAGGAGAACAGACATATATTAGCTTGAAACTGGTAGCTGCAATATAGAGGCTCTGTCTCTACAGGTTTTATGCCATATTAACATTCCTATGAGCCATCCCATCCTTCAAGACGTAAGTAATTTTTTTTAATAATTAAAGCTAATAATGAATGCATTTGGGTACAATCCTAGAATGTTTA
This sequence comes from Lepidochelys kempii, assembly GCF_965140285.1. Taxonomy (NCBI): domain Eukaryota; kingdom Metazoa; phylum Chordata; order Testudines; family Cheloniidae; genus Lepidochelys; species Lepidochelys kempii. The sequence goes on from NC_136385.1 coordinate 78,090,403, forward strand.
TGATGAAAATCAATGTAATAAGCAAAACTAGAGAGGTATGTTGTTGGCAGTTTAGTTTCCCAGGAAAGCATAGCTCAAATGCAGTTTTTATATCTGAGGTTGACTGAGGTATCAGGGCATGTCTATACTTACCATGGATCGACTGCGGTTGATCCACCGGGGGTTCAGTGAAGACTTGCAAAATCGACTGCAGATCACTCTCCCATCAACTGGGTCGGGTAGACACCTCAATAAGTCAACCTAAGCTACGTCGTTGACTCCAGACACATTATTCACGTAGCTGGAGCTGTATAACTTGGGTCGAATTAACCCCATAGTGTAGACCTGCCCTGAGTTCAAATAGTGAGTTTCTGGCTCAGTCATGATTTAAGCCAGTAATCATTCTGATTTCTAGTTCTTTGTTCAATATAATAGACTACATGTCCTCCCCATTTTTTTAATAGAAAGTTCTCTATCATTCCTGAGGAAACTCTGAGGATCTTCCCTTATTTTTTCTTTTAAAGGTGTAGAGGTAAAGCCTAGGCCAAGCATTGGCTGGGCTCTCTTTCACACGTATCAGTGTCATTATTTATTTGACAAGAGAGGTTACTACTGAATGTCAGGCATCACTTTTGTCTCTACCACACACACTAGTACTGTGTTATTATTGGAACATCCTTATAATTTAAAACCATTTGCCCTGTTTTTAATGCTACTTCTCACCATTAAACTGATACTGTTGGACTTTTTCATTATTATTTTAATTAAAGGAATCCATTGCGTCAGGCAGGTGGCAAGTAGCAGGTTCATGGGGCAACATAAATGTGGCAATTATTCTAACTTTTTTCCCCATTGAGAGAATGCAATAAAAGGGCCACTGGACATTTCAAATATTGATTATGGGTAACATTTCAAAAATGCCTAAGTCACCAAGAGCCTAAATCCCATTTTCAAAAGTAATTTAGGCACTCAGAGCCAGATTTTTAATGGTATGTAGGAGACTAAAGATGTTGATAGGCCCCTGGTGTCTAAGCAGGTTAGTCCCCTAACTCACATTAAAATCAATAGGACTTCAGGTGCTTTTGAGAACCTCACTACACATCTGCATCTTGAGAAGTTGAAAAAATTACTTTATGTGACTAGTTAACACATGGGGAAACAGGATTTTTTTCAAATGCTTTGATTTCTGAGTCCAAATCTAGTTGAGATGCTAGTAAGAGATTTTTCCTTGCATGATACAAAACAAAATCATTCACCTCTTTGATTCTGCAGAATTAACCCCAGCCTTGAAGAGTTCTCTTTTGGTAACATCTCCTCTCTTCACATCATTCTCACAGGTTATATATGTGGTTTACAGAAGCCCTGTGACTTAAGAAGTGGCAGGAGAGAAAGCTAGAGTTCCAACAACACAAACCTCAAAAACTCGGATTGCAGCATTGAGAATTTTTAACCTTTCCCCCAATAACAGAGAGAGAGAGGTGAAGAAGCCATTATTTGCCAAGACATCAGCAAAATCTTGTCCAGCAGAATTGTTTAAATGGCAGGCAGTCTAGTGAATTGACTTGTCTTAATTTGGTTTCCGTGTTTTAGTTTCTTCTTCTCCAAAAAGTACAAAATGAGTATTTACTCTTCCTCAACAAGTAATCACTATGTTCCATCTTTGTTCTCCTCATGCTTAGTGTGTATGTACCGCTACAACCAGAGACAGTGAGATGCTTCTATCTGCCGTGTCACCAACATGCAGATGAAACTCAGAACTATGTGCCCTTTTTGTTGGCTTTATATAGTGTGGGCTTGCTGCTCTCCTGTTGTCTGACTGAGGTAGCAAAACAGGTGTTAGCAAACTATGCTTTAGCCAGATAAGACACAAGTGAGGCTAGCAGGTAAGAGAATGCATTGAGAGGAATGGTCCAGGGCTATGAATGTGCCCCGCTGCATGGGTATGTCAGTAAGATATTTGGCCTGGCCTCTGCTCTTCTTCCCACCAATTCTGTCATACGCATGCCTTTTCATTGCTCTTCAGAGTCTTAGCTTAAATATTAGTTGACTATCTTATTTTTGACAGCATGTGTATATCAATGGGGAGTTTATGAGGAAATAGGGATCTGATAGATCAGTGTTATTGTTGAGACTTGGATTATAAATGTACTAACCGGTATCTTCTTATCCAAATCTCTGTAAAGAGACTAAGGTTTAAGAGACTTTAAAATATTCTGCTTTGCATTTTTCATCTCTGTCTTTAATTACTGGTTGCACAAATGAAATTATGTTTACTGCTTTTATTTGCTTTGGGAGCTGCCTTTTTATCTATTTGTCTATACTGGTTTTTATATTGCACACATCACCATGATATCAGAGTGCCTTTGAGTTCCATGTTTTCTAATAGAATTTAAACACCCAATATCTTCACATCAACCATTAATTTATAGCAATAGTGATATAACCATAAAAATAGCACACCCAGTCTCTGTGTGTTTTGATATACTGAAATGTATTAGAACTTTAGTATAGTTCTGTATGTGTTATTTTATATATAATTAGTAATCAAAGAATAGAAGGCAAACTTCAGAAAATTAGCTGCTTAATATGGTTTTCATGAGAATTTTTTTGGTGAGGGTTAAAAATCATTTGACTTCAAACTCTTTCCCATCGTCTGTACTTTATTCCTCAAGATATAAATCTATTTTGTAATTATTCCACTCTTCTTATCTCAGAAACTTTGCCTGACACACCATTCCATATGTTTATGATTCTCTGAATGAAAAAGTGTTCTCTGACAACCATCCAGATTTTCCTTTAATTTCCATTTATGCCTTATTGTTTTATAATGTTCAACTGAAAATATATGTTACAATATTGTGTGACATTATCTGTATTACTTAAGGTTTTATATACCCATACATCAACCAAACATCAGATAAATCTCATGCTTCTCCATTTTTTCTCTACATCTTCTTTTCCAGAGCTGTATAGGTAATAGATTTAATTTAGTCCATATGACAAGTTGACTTTAAGCATTTTTACCAACCTAGGACAGAATATTTCTACATTTTGGATTGAATCCATTTGAAAGAGTGAGCTGAAAATATATTTTGTTAGGACTTTGTTAGGACTTCTCAACAACAAAAGGATATTTAACACTACACAGATTTGTTTATAGAATGAAACAGGTCTAGTAAACTTTGCAAATACGGGGATTGATCTAGCAGCCATTACTCAGGTGAAACTTCCACTGAGCAAGGGCTGAAGGATTGGACCTACAGTATATAATGGTACCTGACTAACTTGCTGGGCTTGCTAATAAATAACTAAGTTACACAGAAAAGGTATTTAGATGATTTGTAATCCTGAAATAATGGCTTCTAAATAGTTAAGATTACTTTGAGAGATGAGAGCCTTCTTCTCCTATATGCCATATGCCAGCAAGGGACAAAAATCAATCTCGTAAATGCTCTGATTACTTGTGCTGCAAGTTTCTTGTCAGCAGATTCAAAATGTGCAGTGAATGAATCTTCTGCAAGGTAGAGGTGCTGTCTACCAGCTGAACATCTTTCCCCCTTCCCCCACCTTAACTTCCTCTGGAATATGTGGTTGTGATAAATTAGAAGAGGGGAAAATACAAGACTCTTTGGTACAACAATTTTAATCCTGTACTATAAGTGCAGAGGGAAGGTGACACCAGTTCTGATGCTTTCCTGTTGAAAAAATGCACACTTGGATACGAGATGCAAGCAAGTTAAAGAACAAATTAAAGAATGTCTTTTGTCAACCTAAAATACAATGCTACTTATTTGAATGTAAACAAAAACAATGTATTCAGAGGACAAGTTTTAAATACATTACAATTTCTGATTCAAGATGATGAAAGGCTAGAAATAAGCTCAGGCTGAAACAATGTCCTTATTACAGATAAGCCTGAAACAAAACCCTATCTCTAAACCACACACACCTCCCAAATTTGGGAAATGTTTGAAATCTAAATCCTGAACTGAATCAAAATTTGGGAAACAGTCCTTATCTTTAAAGGTCCAAACCAATCCCCAGATCAAAGAATTGCTGAATTCTTCGAAGTCTGAAATCCAGATTTTGATTTTGATTTTGATTTTGAAGCTTGACTGTCTCTCTAAATCCTTATGAAAGAAAAAAAAGGGTAATCCTCTCAAATTTGGGCATGAGCTTAAGAAAAATATCATAGGAAACTGATTTATAAGAATACAAAAATGGCTATACTGGGTCAGACCAACGGTTCATCTAGCCCAGTATCTTGTCTTCTGACAGTAGCCAGTGTCAGATGATTTAGAGGGAATGTTCAGAAAAGGAGAATCATTAATTGCTCCATCCCCTGTCAACTAGTCCCAGCTTTTGGTAGTTAGAAGTTTAGGATATCCAGAGCATGGGCTGTGTTGCTGATAATCATGGCTAATAGCCAATAGTGGACCAATCCTCCAGGAACTTATCTAATTCTCTTTTGAACCTAATTATACATTTGGCTTTCACAATTTCACCTGGCCATGAGTTCCATAGGTTGACTGTGCATTCTGTGAAGAAGTACTTACTTATATTTGTTTTAAACCTCATGCCTATTAATTTAATTGTGTGAAGACTGGTTCTTATGTTACGTGAAGGGGTAAATAACACTTCCCTTTTTACTTTCTCCACACCATTCATGATTTTAGAGACCTCTATCATATTCCCCCCTTAGTTATCTTTTTTTTTTAAATGACCAGTCCAAGTCTTTTTAATCTCTCCTCATATGGAAGCTGTTCCAGACCCTAAATCATTTTTGTTGCCTTCTCTGTACCTTTACCAATTCCAATGTATTTTTTTGAGATGGGGTGACAGAAATGCATGCAGTATTCAAGATTTGGGCATTAGATAGATTTATATAATGGCATTATGATATTTTCTGTCTTATCTATCACTAACATTGGTTCCTAACATTCTGCTAGCTATTTTGACTGCCACTGCACATTAAGTGGATGTTTTCAGAGAACTATCCATGATGACTCCAAGATCTCTTTTTTGAATGGTAACAGCTAATGTAGAACCCATCATTTCATATGAATAGTTGGGATTACGTTTTCCGGTGTGCATTACTTTGCACTTATTAACACTACATTTCATCTGCCATTTCGTTGCGCAGTTACCCAGTTTTGTGAGATCCCTTTGTAACTCTTCGCTGTAAGCTTTGAACTTAACCATCCTGAGTAATTTTCTTTTGTCTGCAAACTTTGCCACCTCATTATTAACCCCTTTTTCCGGATGATTTATGAACAGCACTGGTCCTGGTATGGATCCTTGGGATGAACCTGCTATTTACCACTTTCCATTGTGGAAATTGACCATTTATTCCTAAGCTTTGTTTCATATTTTTTAACTATTTACTGATCCATGAGAGGATCTTCTCTTTTATGTTATGACTCTTACTTTACTTAAGAACCATTGGTGAAGGACCTTGTCAAAGGCTTTCTGAAAGTCTGAATTGTGGAAATTGACCATTTATTCCTAAGCTTTGTTTCATATTTTTTAACTATTTACTGATCCATGAGGGGATCTTCTCTTTTATGTTATGACTCTTACTTTACTTAAGAACCATTGGTGAAGGACCTTGTCAAAGGCTTTCTGAAAGTCGAAGTACACTGTATCAGCTTGCTTGTTGACACCACCAAAGAATTCTAATAGATTGGTGAGGCACGATTTCCTTTTACAAAAGCCACATTGACTCTTCCCCAACAAATCATGTTCATTTGTGAGTCTGATCATTCTGACCTTTGCTACAGTGTCAACCAATTTGCCTGGTACTGAAGTTAGGCGTACCATTCCGTACTTGCCAATGTTACCTCTCAAACCTTTTTTTAGGAACCAGCATTACATTAGCTATCCTCCAGTCATCTGGTACAGAGGCTGATATAAGCAATAGGTTACACACTACAGCTGGTAGCTCTGCAATTTCATATTTGAGTTCCTTCAGAATTCTTGGGTGCATACCAGCTGCTCCTGGTTTATCACTGTTAAATTAATCAATTTGTTCCACAACCTGCTCTATTGACACCTCAAGCCGGGACAGTTCCTCAGATTTGTCACCTAAAAAGAATGGCTCAGGTGTGGGAATCTCCCTCACATCCTCTGCAGTGAAGACCAATGCAAACAATTTATTTAGTTTCTCTGCAATGGCCTTATCTTCCTTGGCTGTTCCTTTAGCATCTTGATTGTCCAGTGGCCCCACTAACTCTTTGGCAGGCTTCCTGCTTCTGGTATACTTTTAAAAAATTGCTTGTGTGTCTCACATGGGCAGCAGGTGACCCGGCCATTGGGGTAGACTAGCCCTCGGCCCCTCTCTTTGTGCCCGAGGCCCCACCCCTCCCCTTCCCCTTTTGCCTCCCTCCCCCACAGGATCCGAGAGCACCCCACACTGCAGCCCCCAGCTGTAGTGCCAGGCGGCCAGCCCCAGAGCACTGGGTGGCATGGCTGCAGCACCCCCAGCCCTCATGCGCTGGGCAGCCAGCCCCAGAGTACTGGCAATGCGGCCACAGCATCCCCAGCCCCGGTGCTCCAGGTGGCCAGGCAGAGCAGTCTGAGCACCAAGACGGTAGCACAGCCCAGCCGCCCCAAGTCTCTGTGGGAGCCAGGCCATCCAGCCCCAGCCAGCCTGGGCAGAGCGCTGGGAACTGCAGGACGGCGCGTGGCCTGGAGGAGCAGCACGGGCAGGGCCATGTTAGGCTATTTGGGAAGGCACAGCCTCCCCCAGCCTACAATACCTGCCACCCATGGTGACTTAGTTTTTGTGTCTTTTGCTAGTTGCTCTTCAAATTATTTTTTGACCTCCCTAATTAAATATTTACATTTGGCTTGCCAGAGTTAATGTTCCTTTTGATTTTCCTCACTAGGATTTGACTTCCAATTTTTAAAGGATATCTTTTTGCCATTATCTGCTTCTTTTACTCTGCTGTTTAACCATGGTGGCTTTTTTTTTCTTTTTGTTTTCATACTGTTTGTCTTTTTATTTGGGGTAGACCTTTATTTTGAGCCTCTATAATGGTGTTTTTAAATCATTTCCATGCAGATTTCAGGCATTTCACTCTTGTGGCTGTTCCTTTTAATTTCTGTTTTACTAGCTTCTTCATTTTTTTATAGTTCTCTTTCTTGAAGTTAAATAGTCTATGGTGGGTTTGTGCATCCCTACAAGGATGTTAAATTTAATTACATTATGGCAGCGGTGTGCAACCTGCAGGCCGCACACTGCCCGTCAAGGTAATCCACTGGCAGGCCACGAAACAGTGTTTACATTGACCACCCACAGGCACAGCCTCTCGCAGCTCCCAGTGGCTGCAGTCTGCCGTTCCCAGACAATGGGAGCTGCAGGAAATGGTGCAGGCCACAGGGACGTGCTTGCCACCACTTCCCACAGCTCCCATTGGCCGGTAATGGCGAACCGTGGCCACTTAGAGCTGTGGGCAGCCATGCCTGTGGACGGTCAAGGTAAACACTGTCTCACGGCCTGCCAGCGGATTATCTTGCCAGACCGCAGGTTGCCCATCGCTGCATTATAGTCATTAGTACCAAGCAGTTCAGCTATATTCACCTCTTGGACCGGATCCTGTTGGTCACTTTCGACTAAATCAAGAGTTGATTGTTCCTTTATGGGTTCAAAGATTAGCTGCTCCAAGAAGCAGTCATTAAGGATGTCTAGAAATTTTATCTTTGTAGCCCAACCTGTGGTGACATCTACCTAGTCAAATATGGGTATTGAAATCCCCCATTATTATTAGGTTCTCTTTTTTTGTAGCCTCTTTAATATCCCTGAGCATTTCACAGTCACCATCACCCTCTGCTCAGGCGGTCGGTAGTATACTCCTACTGCTATACATAGAGAGTCTATAGTGCAGTTTGAGTCATTTAAGGTTTTTTATTATATTCTTTCATGTATAGTGCCACTTACCCACCAACTCGACCTACTCTGACATTCCTATATATTTTATACCCTAGTATTACCATGTCCCACTGATTATCATCAGTCCACCAAGTTTTTGTGATGCCTATTATATCAATATCCTTATTTATATGATAAATAAGTTCACCATCTTAGTATTTACATTTCTAGCATTATATATACACAAGTGCATACAAAATTTGTCAATATTTAGTTGTCTGTCTTCATGTGATGTAATTGTATGTGACTCTTTTTCATTTGACTGTTTCTCTTCAGTCCAAGCCCTGCATGTAGAACTGGAAGCATTTCAGAGAATGCTACCGTGGAGGTCCTGGACTTTAATCTCAACCTAGCAGCCTACATTTGGCCTTCAGGACCTCTCCGCTACCTTTCACTATATCATTGTTACCTACATGTACCATAACCGCTGGCTCCTCCCCAGTCGTGCACTTTAGTTATCTAGACATCTTGAGAGGTCTGCAACATTTACACCCAGCGGGCAATTCACCATGCAGTTCTCCTAGTCATCACAAACCCATCTATCTATATTTCCAATAATTGAATCCCCCATTACTATTACTTTTCTCTTCCTAGTAACTAGGTCCCTTCCCCCAGAGGGTATACTCAGTGCAAAAGCATACCATGACATCATCTGGTCGGAAGATCCCAACCATGGGATTATTTTCCTCCACTCAATCTTGATGTTTTTCTTCCCCAAGACATTCATCCTTCTCAACAACACTGTCAGACTGGAGGCAGGATTGCGCTACTGTCTCTCTGAAAGTCTCCTCTATGTACATCTCTGTCTCCTTTAGCTCTTCTAGTTCAGCCACTCTAGTCTCAAGAGCCTATATTCATTGCTTGCAATGAATACACACATACACCACATGCCCCCAAGGCAGGTAATCATACATGCTGCATTCAGTGCAATAAACTGGATAGCCCCCACTCAGCTGCTGGACTTCTGCCTGCATTATTTTTACTCTTGCTGGTTTTTGTTTGTTTGTTCTTTGTGTTTGGGGGGTAATTGACCTAAGCTTAGAGTATCTGCTTCTCATGCTCACTCTCTAAACTCCCTCACCAAACTCACCTGTTTGCTAGCTCCTCTGGTTGCTTAGGACCTGGCTTTTTAAAATCCTGTTCTTCTGGAGTTAGCTCTGCCCACTTGTCAAGGGATCTGAAAGGGATCAGAGATCAAAAGGTAGCAGGCTGGAGCCTGGTTAGTAAGCTCTCAACCTACATAGGCTATTAAAGCAGGTGACGGTTTGAAAACCAAATAGGATCGTGCATTTAAACATATCTAGAATGGAATATATGGTCTCCCAAGATCATCCACGCTCCCTCAAGCTCTACATTATGGTGACCCACTGTCTAAAAAGGACTGGACTCAATTCCTTTCAGAGCTCATCAGTATCACACCAAGGACAAGAATGAGTGGCTCAAAAGCAAACTGAGGTTCTGCCTCCTCCAGGGGGCTAAACATTTTGCTTCCACAGAACTACCAGCCCCTAGTGACCCTTGGAGAAATGGAAAACTTGAACCCAAAACCACCTCCCCTAAACAGCCACATAATAGTCTGCCATTAAACCACATGGGTGTCTATATTTTGGTGTATAGGTGTGCTGGACATGTCAGAGTCAAATTAGCAAGTCTATGCCTCAAGTCCTAGGAGTGGGATGAAGTGAAAGCTTTCAGGTCTCATGGATGAACTTCCTACATTCATAAATAACCTTTTATATTTCTGATCTCCTGGTATGCTACCTGCCCCCAGCTACTGGGAGGGGAGATGTATCTTCCCTCCCACCCTGAGATATGGAAAAGAAGATCATATCTCCTTGCTGTTGAGAGAAATGGAGATTTCTTCTTTGAATCAGCTGCTGTCCACTCACTCTACCCACACTCTCTGTACCACCACTTCTGTACCACCACTAATTAGTGCTTCACTCCCTCCCCAGTATTCTTCAGGCAGAGAACAGCATTGATTAGCCCTGGAAAAGAGGAGTGAGCTGCATAAGTAACACTCCCACAATAATGCCCTTCATACTTAACCCCCAGAAACCCAGAAAAGAAGTTAGGAAACTGAGGGAACAGACTAGAGTATTAAAAACTGAGGCCCCCAGCCTAAACTTGACCAAAGGAGAACACCACTGCTCTGCACTTAACATTTTCAAATGTTAAACACTGAACTCTCACAATACCTCCATGAGGTAGGTAAGTAATGAGACCTTAGCTTCCCATTTTACAAATGGTTAGTTTTGGTATGGGGGATTTTGTTTTGTTATTTTGTTCTGCTATGATTTCAAGTCAACCTTTTGTCAAACTGGAAGTCATTTGCAACTTAGCTGAGATCTTATGTTCTTATCTGCTTTACAAAAGGTTACAAGTTCCTGTAAACAGTAGATGAAGTTGGGACAGCTGACCATCTTAATTCTAACTGGGTAATGAACAGATACTCAATTCATCTCTTCATTTGCTGAACCTTAACACCAATATAAGCTTTGAGCTCTAGATGTTCCACGTTTTATACTAAATTTAAAATTATTTTCTTTTGCTTTTTATTTTTAAATGAAACAAAGATTTGTCCCCATGGGAGCTATGTTTTAAATATGATACTACACCTATTCCTGCCTTCCTCTGATATCAGAGAGCCTGAAAAACATGTATATCTACCTGTATATTTTACATACATGACTGCCTGTGCCCCCCACCTGCCTGCCTGACCCCCAGCTAAAACAGAAATAGCTTAATTAACACCTTACACAAGTAAGGAGGTATAAAATGGTCTGTGTTGAACTCCCCTAAGCCTACTTACACCCACTTACCAACAAGTCAGCTGCGTAAGCATGTCTGAATTGGTAGAACACACCTCGAGGAAACTGAAGGGCGTAAGAAAGCTAAAATACTTAAGAATCTGTAAAATTCAAGAGGGGGACTAAGATTTACCCCCTGCTGTCAGCTATTTTCATTGTTACACTCCTGTCTTCTACCATATTAGACTCCATTTACTCATTGAGCCATATTCAGAGAGATGTGTAACTTGCAGGGGGTGGGGCATAGGTTTAAGGGCCTCATTAAGGGGAAAAGAGATCACATCAGCTGTGCAATGTTCAGTGGGCCACATCATCAATCCTTTTGGGCAGGCTAACTGGCAGTACTGAATGGAAAAGGCTGTAAGAATGGCCATACTTTTTCACACTGTCTAGTGATCCATAGGAAATGGTTCTGATACACCATCGATTTTAGGCCATACAAATAATTCGGTTGTGTTCATGCCTGTGCACATCATCCTGCAGTGGTAACAGAGATCACAAATTTGCCATGGTGTTGCTGGCTGTCCCCTGCCCTACGCACGCCCCTACCACCCCACGTAAAAAAGTACGGAGGCAGAGTTACAGCTGCTCAAATAATAAATAACTTGCACTGAAGCTTGCATCATAGCTTATGCTGCTTTGATACAGTTATTCCTGTAGACAGCCTGTTCCCCAACTGTTCCCCCTTCTTCTTGCTCTGCTCCTGGCAGTGTAGAGCTCATGCATTGCTGCTAGAAGTTTTGTCTCATCTCAAAGAATAAAAATTCTCATGAATTGTAGCCCAGTGATAACAGGGTGGCATGATCCAGCACAGAAAACCCAAGATCTTAATAACAAGCTTTGTGGTATGGCAGTTTATTTGTTTGTTAGTTTATAGATCAACTGCATTACTGCAGACTACTTGATAATTAGGGGACTGGTCTTTCAATCACATCCAAATGTGTCTGCTCTCATCAAGGTCATGTGACAGTGGTTAGTTGAGAAAAGGATTAAGTGTTTAAGAAGGAAATGGGAAGGCTCACTTTGGACGTTGACACTTAGCGTCCCTCAGCCTGAGCAAACTGCACATAAGATTTTAGTTTAGGCCCTGCTTGGATTGAAGTTGCCCCTACAGGATTATGGAGAACAAGTTAAAATAATTCTCCCAACACTGTCACCAAAAGAAAGAAAACGAAGATGCTGTATGGATTACACCAAAGGGAGATATCAAACTTGGCCATAGTATTTGAATTGCAAAGTAGCAATCAATTAGTTTATCGTTAATCAGATAATTTTGGGGTTCATGAATAATATGAAATGAAAAGTAGAAATAACTAGCAGGACAATTTTCAGGAACCATCTCAGCTTTATAAACTAATCCTCCTCTAATGGCCCTTTTTAATGTAATTTATAGGTTCATCATTACCCTTTTTGTATTAGTAATTATTTCTAAAATACCAAAGAACCATCTTTTTTTCCAAGGTCCTTTTTTGTGCCTGATTTACAGCTAGGCTTACGTTGGACTCTGTCTTTCTGAGGTTTGACATTTCAAAATATTTATAGCTCTTTTACATTAATGCCTTTCTCATGACTCTGAAGGTGACCGTTATTTCTTTCATCTTATTGTAATTAGATGGATCAACTATTGCTTTATTATTTCTACTATTTATCTGTGCAGCACATTAAAACATTCAGATTAGAAAGTGATATTGAGCATGCTATGAACTATAACAAACAAATATTTCCTAAAACATAGGGTACACTTGATGCATCAGCGAAGAAACTGTTCCAAGCGAAAGCACAAAATCTTTAATATTTTATTGATCAGATCTAAACCTTCTGCCCAAAGTGGCAATTAAATTTCAATTAAACTGACTGAAAGCATCATATTAAATTTCAGCACTTTACGAGCTATCAGATAATGCTGCAGGACAAATCTTTAGTATGATCACACTCTTTTCAAATTATATTATCCTGTTCATTCACAATAAAAGTGACAGTTTTAGGTATACTTTCAATATTTCTTGAATATAAACCCTCTAATGAACACATTTTATTGCCTTTAAATCAATTATTATTGGATATTTTAATAAAGTGAATTGAGCACTTTGTTTTACACACTGCTTAGAAGTTATTATATTTTGCAGTCAGCACAGCAAAGAACCATAACAGTATGACAGAAATAGCCAAATACCTAATATTATATTATAAATTTAATCAAGCTTTTTACAGTGATGAATATGCTGTGTTCCATTTCACAACCTCTAATGATGCACCATGTTAATTAGTAACTGATTAATTCTTTGAGATTTTGGTCTCAGTTCCTGCAATACCGCTCTCACTTCACTAAGATAATGTAGTCAAAATTACAGGAATAAAACATTGAATGCTTTAAAGACATTATTACATTTAAAGACTAAAATATTTTATTACTATTACTCCATCTTCTCTTAATTGTACATATATCTTTTTAAATATAAATACTTCTATAATCAGAAATATTTCATGAGACATAAAATAAGCATGAGGCAAATCTAACACAATACTGTCCATAGCCAAATTTCATAACTTTGTAATTGTTTGGACATGCTGAACTGAATAACATTTGCCTTCTTTTGTAAATAGAAATCTGTATTCCATACTGATGTTGAAAGGATGTCATATCATCATTTATTATGGATGACTAATTTAAAATAATTATCCACAGAGGAGTTCAAGATTTTTCTGTAATTTTTCAAGCACATAACGGTCATCATACACTGCAATTACTGTCCTCCAACCCCCAAATTCCTTCCTTCTGCATCTACACGTTCCTAAAGCAAGCAGATGAACATTTATATATGAGACCAGCCCTTCAGCCTAATAAGGACTGATCACATGACCATAAACAGACTTTGTGTAGTGACTTAACTCTTTAAAGTTGTACTAATCATCATTATTTTGCTCAGGCCCCAGGAAGAGCAAAATAGCAGGACTGAAGACAATTTCCACACCAGACAGAATCCAGCTGTCCCTTGAAGCAAACCCACTCCATCTTCTCTAATAGTAACTTTGTTACATTTTCTCTCCTTTTTTTCCCCCTGCCGTCAGTTTTTCAAGGACGAGAAAAGGAAACTTTTTTCTTCAGGTAGAGAAAAGCAAAACTCAATGAAGGTAAATATGAAAAAAACACGTTTGTTTATAGGGACATGTTGCTGGCACTTTAAACAGAGAATTTACAGTCTGAGGCATGTATTTTGCTGACAAAGAGCACAGTATTTCAGAGATGGCATTACTTTGTATGAATAAGTATATTTTGTTTATTTTAAACACCTTTTTTCCCCCCATTCTATTATACTTTCCTCTTGGGAATAAAGTGAAGAATTAGATGTTTAAGGCAAAGGGTTTTTCGCAAACTAGTGCAGCTGTCAAAACCGTTTGGTTTGGTTAGCTCCCCCTTTCTTATTTTGCAGTACATACCGTTATGAGACAGATCCTGCCCAGGGTCAACCAGTGCTTAAGTGGCTAAGTACAGGAATGGGCCTCCAGAGCAGGTGCTCAAGCTGCCTCAGCAGGCATGGATAGCAAATGCCACCTCAAACACAGACTCACACACACGTACTCACACCTCCCCTGACCCTACACTTCCTGGCTTGGCTACCATGAAAGTACCATGAAAAGGGGGCATGCTTGAGGAGAAGGGCAGGTGGATCTTCGAGGAAATCCTATCCTGGGCTGCACAAATGAGCAATGGCTGTCTTTTTAAACAAATGTACTCCTGCTCTCCAGTATAAGCCAGGCCCTTCCTCATTCCCAGCATTGAAGCTAATTGATGTGGCTGTGTGCAGTGAGCATACAACGGGGGATACCATACACTGACAGCTCCCAGGCCTCTTACTCCTAATTGCAGACTGTCTCGTGGTATTTGTTAAGGCTCTCTCCCTTTAACTAATGAGTGTTCTAGGTACGGAGAAGAAACCACATAGAACAGCTATTTATTTCTCATTGGAAAGTACTCAAATATCATGGTGACGAACACCGTATAGGAGCATGAATAGACTAGACTAGAATACTGTATAGGGCTGTTGGATTAACTGTAGTAAACTGGAAGCTAGCCCTACATATGGGATTTGTGATTGGGTGAAGATGGAGTCAGTATCCCCATCCACCCACCCAGTTAACCAGTGTCCCGCCAGCCAGCTGTTCACATGAGTATCAGCGTATTTGTTATATAAGGATATGGAATAGGTCTATGATTAACTATAAAGGAATAAAATTTCCCTTACTCATGCCGGTAAGCCTTGACCATTTTTCAAAGAGCAGGATCAGGCCGTGGATATGGAAAAATCTATGCAAATGTCGGACAGCTCCTAAATATATTAATCCCCTGGATGTGATCTAAGAATAATTTTAGTTGCATTTTAATGGAGCTATTGAGTGATTTTTATCATTGAATTTTATTTGACTGCAGTGGAACTCTGCAGGAAACTGCTACGTTTATATGATAATGGAAAGAGAGAGAAAGGAGATGGCGGTGGGTGGAAGGCAAAAGAGCTTGCATTGGTTTGAAAGTAGTTTGCATTTTATTGAATCCTTACAATTCATTCTAGCGTAGCTTTGTTGTTTGAGCCAATCCTTTTGAAAATACCATAATAATCAAACTTTTGCAGATACTTCAAGTACATTTGAAACTGCCACTAAATCAGAAATGCTGAACCAAAGTCAACTTCATTGTACTGTCCTTACTCATCTCTAGTGATATGCTGGATTTATTTGTGATGCCAAGAAAAGAACTATGAATTTTGGTCAGCTGTGCACATGTGAATTTACGTTTGGTCTCTGAAATGTATGAGAAAGACTGGCCTCCTATTTTAGAACATGGAAGACAATTTATCAGTCTCTCAATAAACTAGAGAATATATATCTGGTTAAACCTATCTAAAATGAGATGCAGCTCTAGCAATATGGAGGAGCTCAGCAAGGCTGGCAATAAAAGTAGATATACAGTATCTGACATCAGATTGTTTCAAGCTTAATTTCAGTAAAGTAATAAGGTCAGGAAAAGAAACGCTCAGTGATGCACAGATTGATGCTATTAGATAGAAACTGTGCAATGCATATGGATGCAAACAAACACGTTTTTATCTTGATATAATGGACAAAGCATTTAGAGATATTCAGTATAATCTCTGCAGATTTATAACCATAACAGTTGACCAGGCTTGATAGGTGATCAAGAATAGTACTAAAACCGAGCAATATACACATTTTTAACAGAATCAAACAGGACTATATTACCTTCATTTTCCAAAGTGAATGCTCTCTCTCCACACACACACACCCCACCAGTGGTCAATTTGAGTAACCACTAGTCAGCTAAATTCACATGGGGGTGCTGTTTCAAAACATACAATTTTAGAGGTTAATGAGCATCATATGCCCTAATGTTATACCAGTCTTACTGCACATCTACCAATGATGACAGTGATGCATAAAATAATTGGAGACTAATTTTTTCAGAAGCCATGCATTGAAACCTTTTCTTTTTTTAAAATCATAAGAGAAATGTTCTCTCATAAGTAAATGCACCAACACACACAGTCATCACTTAAAGGAAAAGCCAGCCTTATCGATGTTTTCAGCTTTTCTTCTTAGATATTACATCTGCTAAAATTCTATGTCCCATATTTTTCTTTTGTCTTAATCAAAAATGAACATCAGGATTTTGTTTTTGTTTTTTAAAAGCAATGCCACTTTTGATTACATCTTCCATACTTAGAAGGTTCGTCCTTTTGATGTGTCCCTAGATCTGACTGGATTCTGCAGCTGGGACAGGTAAAGACATAGAAGGGCTGAGAAAAGCCAGGCACAATCTTACTCTTCATTTCATTATTATATCCTCAAACATCTGGGAGAAAAAGTTACTTCATCCATGGAGATGATCATGAAATATCAAGTTGGATGTCTATACTATGATAACCTCTATGTGCTTTCTAATTTAGGAAAAGGTTGTCTTTGTATACTCACTTTAAAATATTTAGGCCTGATTCTTTTTCTACTTACATCTTTTATAGACTGGTGTAATTACATTGACTTCATTTGGGCTACTTGTGATTTTCAAGTGAGAAAATCAGGGCAGTTTAACCCTGTGAGACATTTTGAGACAATATCTACAATCCTTTTATAATAAATGAATTACAGCCTTGTTTTATAACATCATTGTGTATGTTTAACTAAAACAGAGATATTCATGTTTGTATTTTTTTCGAATACTTAAATGATTACTGACAAATTAACGTTCTTCTTATTAATAGTTATATCCTAAAGACATTTTGGGGGGAAATATTACTCTTTCCTCTATTTATATCTCATGTGTCTGTCCTCTGTCATTCTCTTTCTCTTTAATCTTGTTTGAGTGTACGGCTCACTCGTCCTTATTTTATTGACTCAATCACAGGCGCACTGTCACTTTTTATAAAATGGTCACTGCAGAATCACATCAAGCAAATTCTTGATTCTGCAGTCAGTAATTTAGTGCCTTTATGGAATTGCAATTTCAGGGCTCACTGCTTGTTTTTCTAAAATGTACTTTAGGAATTAGTTACTCCAGCCACAAATCAGTTGAATTTATGCACAGTTGTAATACAGTTTATGGCCTCATGGTACATTGCTTCAAAAACAGCAGATGTGAAATTATGATAAATATAATGAGTGTTTTTTTGCCTGATCTACTGGAGTAGAGAAGGATCTGGAGCGTGTTTACCTATCCCATACAGTACATTTAATGTCTTAGTCAGGACTCCTGACAAAGGCTGATTAATGTCCTCATCTCTTTTATTAAAGATAAGAGTAGCACTGCAGTCAGGAGATAGAAAGCACACCATAAATCTTCGTAAAATGAGCAGTCAAATAATCACTCATCAGAAATAAAATCTACATACATTAACACTAACACTCAGCCTACCGTGTGCACAGCCATGAAAAAGCAAAAAGAGACGGGTTTCCGGAAGTTTTAATTTCAGCTAGTTCTTTAAGTTTAATGTTACAGTTCCCGTAACCTGGATGCAAAAGCTGGCATTTAAAAGCACATGTGAAAGGACCAGATGCCTCGTCATTACATTAAGAGCATGAAGCAGGCAACAATTAAGCGATTCACTGGAAAGACATAATGCTGATCTATGCTAGCAATTAATCACAGAATACATTAGACAATGATGGGTGACCTACAAATTTTTGACAAAATAATTTTTCATCATGTTGGCGATTTCTTAGCCTAATATGCCTGCAAGGCACAGAGTCCAAACCTGTCATTTATTCCATCTCTCCTTGACAGGCGGCAACCTGTCTTCCAGACAAAATGAACATTATCTGTGCTCACTAGACATTTAGTGCAGGGCTTAGCTTATGACTAATGATAATAGGCAGACAGAAATGTTAGAGTCTGAAATAATGTTCTCTTTGTTAAAGAAATTTCTTGAGGTAGAATTTTTTTCCCAAAGACATGTAAAGATAAAAACTGTTTTTATCTATTTTTTAAAATGCAACGTTAAGAAATAACATTTCACTTTTACCAAAATAAACAGAAAGAGGTTTCTGGGGTTTTTTTTAAATTAACATCTTACAAGGATGCAAGCATGCTACAAATTGCTCACGCAGCCTGGAACTGAAATAGAAAAAGGTATCTCAGCAGACATAGCATGAATAAATAACCTTAGCTAAGTCATTTGTTTTAATATCTCATTTTTGGCCAGTTTTCTGTAAACAAATGTAGAATAAGCCATTCAGTTGTACTGCAAAATAAAGTAACTGAGCCCTTACTACTATGGTTATCCTCAGTCTCCAACATCTTCAGGTGTGAAAGGAGTCTACATTTTATTTGACAGCGGCAGTTTAGAAAAGGTAAAATGTTGAAAATTGTTAATGTACCTACTGTACTCATCATTAATATGTAACTGTTTTGCATTTGAAGACCCCAAGTTAACTGGGAGAATTAGATTTATTTTAATTTTTTGTCTTACCTGTTAAAGAATAACAAAAAATAAATGAAATCCCCAGTCAGTGCAGGGTCCCCTTGTAGTAGGCGTTGCACAAACGCATTATAAAATAATGTATTCAGTGTAGAGGATGCAGTCTCAGAAGTAGATTCTTGATTCAGGCACTGACTCAACACTCATTATTGTTGTTATTTACCTGTGTTGTAGTAGCACTCCACAGATCCCAGTCAGGCCACGTTGTGCTGGGCGTTGTACAAGCACATTTGAAAAAACAATTCAAGCCTCACAGTTATGTGACGTTGGGCAGGTATGTTGAGCCTGGTTCAACCTCCAATGAAGCCAACAGCACCCCTTCCATTGACTTCAGTGGGAGCTGGGTCAAGTCAACTGAGAGGAAAATTTCTCATGGGGGGAAAAATTTAGAGGAACAAATAGTAATTACATCAAACAAATAAAGGCTAATTCAGAAACCAATTCTTTTGAACAACTACTTTCGTAAGAAGAAAGCAAACGAGTCTTATAGTGCATAATTGTTAATTTAACCAAAATGTATGTTTTCATAAATATTTCAATTATTTTGCATGATACACTGCATTATGAATGTGTATAAACAGTTGTTAGAATGCTATTCACAACATAGTACTGTACATGTAACCTAGACATTGGCCCAAATTCATCCATGTGTAAATGCATCTTGCACAGCCACACACCTCACTAACTTCAACTGCATTGGACAAGATGTACATCAGTGCTAAAGTTGTCCAATTTTATACACTGTATTCCTTATATTTTTTAACTCAAAGAATGGAATAAATTCAGAGAGGGAGGTCAAGAATGCTTTTGACCAGCACTCTTCTGAACTTTATTAGATTTGCTGCCAATTTTTCCCCTGAAAGATCATGGTTGGAATGTTGGTGAAACAACCAAAAGTCATTCTAATGAGATGACCGTGAGAGGTCATCATATAATCCCATGAGTTTGTTGTTGTTTTTAAATAAATTTTCAAGCCATCTACCTGACAAAAATGGGAACCTTTTTGTGTTTAAAATACATCAAGTGAAACATAGTGAGTGAATTACCCTTTCATCTCTTAAAAATAGCAAGGGTTTCCAGTAAAAGGATTAAAGTACACTGACTGTGAAAGCTTATATTTAAATACCTATCTAATCTTTGGATAACAAATAGCTTTAGCCTTCAGTAGTCTCAAATCCCTCTCACTTTCTGAGCATTCATTTCATCTCCTCAAAAATAAATAAGAAAAAATTATCACATCATCTTTTTTCCAAATACAATCTAGCATCAGTCATTTGTATTGATTCATCAGTTCTGATACTCCAAACAACACTAAATGATAGTAACCAGACCTCAATATCACTGCTAGCTTTATACAGGAAACCAATGCTTTTGCTAGCTATTAATCCAGTGAGGAATGCTGCCTACTTTCACTAATGCAAAGTTGATCCAGTTTCTTGTCTGTCTCCTACCAGGAAGCAACCAGAAAGTCCCAGTTGAGTAACTTTGCTATCTAACAAGCAGAGGCTGAAAGCTACCTTGCAATTCTTCAATAAGGCAATACCAATATAAAAATATATTTTATAAATCCAGTCTAATAGCATGCATACATTTGTTTGACCTAGTAATCACCCCAAAACATATAGTTACTTTCACTCTGGCACTTTTCCCCTTTACTTTTGAAAAAAGCAACAACCCTGTTGAGACCCAAAGTTGCACTGACATTTTATTCATACAAGAGTCAAAAAATACTAGGGGATAGTACTCACAGCCTGCCATAACTGGACCAGTTCACATCTATATGAAGGTATAAAAGTTAACTCTCTATAAAATACTACTGTTTAAGGAAGCAGAGTGGGTCAATAGAATAAAACAACTTTTCAATCAGCAACCTTTCTTCCTCAGGGTTTTATAGGGACTCTGTTACAAACCAACATGCGCACCTAGAAAACAAACAGCAAAAAACCCACAACCTGAGTTCCCTGCTGCTCTGTCCTAGCTGTCTCACATTCTGCCTCCCACAAATGGTGGTGTTTAAAAGGCCCAATTCACTGTTTTCCCAGACCTTATTTATTCATTCACACAACAGCAGAGTGTGTACAAAATGCAACCATTCTGATATGGAACTGTTTTACAATGCACTTACTTTGCTCTTGTGTAAATGGCCACCTACGGTTCAGGGCAATAGTGAATTAGCCCCTCAAAGTTTCCTATACACCCTCTAGAAACACATATGGACTTTCAGTCCCCAGAGCTGCCTCATTACTCTGCCTGGCACAGTTTTGTGAAGTTTGAACTGTAAACAAGCAGGGGCTCTGGACTCAGATACACAAAAGAGCTGTAAAAACCTACCTCTCCTCAGGGACTGAAAAAACAGGAAAAAATATAATAAGGGTTAAAAAATATTTACCAGTTGGAAAAGACAGCAATGCAGCAAACAGCACCCAGATACAAAATAACCAATTAGGGCTGCAACTGCTTCTCTCTCACAGATTTAAAGGACCGGTTACCCATAATCCCCTCCGAAAACATACATACATACATACAAAAGAAACACAAAAAAAAAAAAACCCCAAGCTCTGAAACACACCTGTAGGAAGGGGAGCCGGTGCTGGAGAATTCAGTAATAACCAAGTACTCACAGAGAAAATAGTTTCCAAGGAAGGCCTAAATTCCTACCTTTCTGAGAGCTAGACATCCATATATACAGCAGACTGAAGTTTTTAGAGTGGTGGCTGGGCTATTTGAGATAGTTATTATGTATTTTGCTTTCTTTGGGTGTTATGACTGTAACAAAAGTCTACAGCTGTTTCCTGTGCTTAAAGTTTACCACCACTACTTCTAAGGGGCTGAGTTACAGTTCCTGTAGGAACCAGCAGCTTTGAATTTCCTGACTTCTGTGCATGTAAAATCTCAACATAATGTTGTGTAAAGCAGTAGCTCCTTCTGGAAAAATATATTAATCTTCAGGAAATTACTCTTTGATCCTACAGACAAGTATGCCCTATGCAGCTGCTGATCTCTTCTTCTACCCCCTCTGAATTGCCCAAAGCTTTCACTGCAAAGCTCAGAGAGTTACCTCACCCAAACCTATCTTTAAACCCTCTTGCAGTTCACCAAGTCATTTGCACCCAGACAGCTAATCCACCTCTCAACTATTGAAACGATCCTTGGGCTCTCTGGACAATAGCCCAATGATATTGCTCCTCTCAGCTGCTAGTGCTCTTCCTTACCATGTTTTTGAAGGAAGGTGGATGAGAGGATGCTCTGTGGCTATGCTGCCTATTTCTGATCCCTTGTACAATCATGCCTCTGGGCAGAGTTCCTCTGGGCAGTGTCCACTGACTCCCTAGGCATCTGTGAGGAACGGTGGGCACTGTCAGGGGTTCTATGCTTTGTGCCCCCCCTCTGGATCCCTGATTTCTAATGTTTGGTTCACTCCTGCTCCTGTTTTCTCCTTCATTGTCTCAAGTACTCAATTGTGGCCCGGGTTTAGTGGTGCCTCCCTCTTAGTTGAGGGGCAGGCTTAGATCCTCCTGTCCCAGTACTCACAAATAATACAGTGCTTTTGACCTGACATGCGCTTCCCCAAGACCTGCCTCCAAGCCTTTCCCTCCTACAGAAGGTCTGAGCCAACCCAGTACCAAACTATCTAAACCACCCAGTAAATCCTGGACATGCACTGCCAAACCAGTCATATTCCTAGCTCTCTGAATGCTCAGGTTCCTGGTTCTGATCACCTAAAAACAGTAGCTTTTTAAAAATTAGCATTGATTCATATGCAATATTATGCTAGACATGTATTTTGGGGGTAATTATGAGGATTCCCAAAGGTGATCCAATCTCACTAGGTCTATGTATTCTGATTATCTGAAAATGAAGTAGAAAAGATGCACTAAATATTAATTTTGAATGCAGGGGTAGGGAACAAAAACTAAATTTGGTATTACATTTCCTGCTTTTACATCAGCACAAAATAAATTCAATTTTAAATACACTGAACAAAATAACCTTTTCCCTCCCTTAATTATTGCATTGAGATAGAATTCTGAGTGCATAGACATTTTCAGAAAATGGAAGGGCTCATCAGTAACTGTGGATAATTCTAGGAGCCCCGTTCTAAGTCTGCCCAGATTGCTCTAGAAGAAGAAATAGGCACTATTTATTCTGACTTTTGAGCCAAGTAGGCACGTCCTAAGCTGTTTAAAGCTTTTTGGCTAGGATTTTCAAAGGGGTTTGAGAGTTAAACAACCAAATCCTATTGAAGTTTGATGGGAGTTTGGTACCAAAGTTCCTTGGGTTCCTTTGACAGTTCCAACCTATTGTCAAAACTAATATCTTACATTCCACCTTGAAACCAATAAGCAGCAAGTGTAGCTCATAGAACCTCTTACCAAGTGTTCCCACTTAAAAGCACCACTTATCAAATTTTTCACCAATTTCACCACATTTTTCACCAATTTCAGTTTTCTGGCTGATTTAAGTGCAGCTCTATATATAACAATTCAAGCCCTGAATTAAAAAAAGATTGGATTGTGGTAACCACATCCACATGAGAAAGAAATGGATGCAATCTCCTAGCCAGATGAGAAAAACAATGCTTTTTCCCCCCCCAGAAGACTCACCTATAATACTCCCAGTTTACAAACTTGCTTAACTAATGGCTGGCACACACTCTTAGTTAGAGGGATAGATATCATCCCCACCATGAATTCTGGCTGTTTCCTCCACCTGCCAACATCATCTCAGTCTTAGCTGGCCTAATTTCAGCTAGCTAGCACTTACCATACCCCATTCTTTTACAAACTCTGGCCCACATACTCAATAGCAACTAGCAAGGTCAGGTGAAATAGAGATATAGAGCAAGGTGTCATCATCATCCTGAAACTTCCGCTACCCATACCTACTCAGTAACTCTCCTTACAGACCTATGGGTAGAGGCAAAATAGAAACCTATGGAATGCCACATGCTAGTGCCCTGAGGAAAGAAGAATGATTGCCTCATACCACCTTCTCTGAATACCCAGAAAAGAAGGAATACTGCCACTCAACAGCAGTCCCATTGACACAATCTTTAGAACAGCCAAGAGTATCTCATGATCAGCAGTATCAAAGGCAGCTGATAGACCTAACAACATAAGCATCAACACCCCATGTTCATCCATTGCCATCATCGCTCACCTTATACGATAGTAGTTAAAGGTTTTCTTGTGTGGCTACTGTCTGAAAGGCAGTAAAAGAAGGTTGTTTATTTGGTGGTGCTCATTCTTTTACATAGCTGAAAGTATGCCAGGCAGTTTTGTTTATGTAAAATTGGGAGATTATAATTTATATATTGTTTGAAGAGTGATTATAACCCTAGTGTTATGGGTGAAGGCTTCATTAATTCTGGTAATTTATGTTCTCTTCCCTCTCTTTTCATTTGTATCTTGATTCATCATTGATGGCTTTTGCTTATTTTACTTTTCCCTTTATATTTATCTGCCTTCTAGTGAAGGAAAGGTGGAAATAAAATAAGGGAAAAGGTAAACATCCTTTAAGAGAGTCAAAAGAATTCTACTTATAATGAAGTGGAAGCTGAATGTGTAAATTCAGCAAGATCTCTATACCTGATAATAATGTGGACTAAGATTACATGTGCTAGCTATCATATTGAGGGACAGCAAATCAAGGACATCTTGCAGACTATGAAATAGCTAAAGTGGCTATGGGCCAGACAAGTCATAAATATGAACCTATGGAACATGAACTTTCATTTATTTTATGCCTATTCAGATTCTTATTTATTTTCCAAAAGCTAGTACAATGGAAACAATAAAAAGAAGACTCAACTGGCAGAGGTCTCACCTCTGTTGTATATAATTTGCTGCTTAAAAGCTTGCAGAGTAAAACATGTAAATATATGCAGACCTGAGAGTAAGGAAATTACAGAGGAGGACTGAGGGAACTATGAGACATAAACAAGAAAACCACCCAAAAACCACCATGGCTGCATAGCCCCTAGAAACCTGCTATAAATTGTTATCTAGATTCTGCTTCAGCAAATTGAATATTCTGGGAATGGTAGGATTTTGACAGCATGTAGTAGGGAGTTAATTTTGGGCAGGGGATCACAAGAATCCTCCATATACCCAGCTCTGCCACCATTTCCACTGTTGTAAGTGGAAGAACCTTGCAAAATTATCACTCAGCACTGTCATGCATATATTCCTACAGAGCAGCACATTCTGAACAGGGAGGTACTGGATATCTCCCAAGAGAGCCTCGTCTTGATTTCCAGTCTAGTGTTTCCAGTTAGAGTAGTTTCATGTGAGCTGTATTATAAATATTATGGTACAAGTCAGCATAGCTCCACTGAAGCCATTAGAGATACACCAATGTGCAGCGCTAGGAATTTGTCCCTTAAATGTTGGGGGACTTATTCCCTTCCACATTGAAACTCTGAACCTTTGCATTTTACTTTGGACAATGCTAAAAACGTGAGAAAATTAAATTCCTTCCATTGTAGGTGCAAGGAGCAGGAAAGGATTCTGCAGGCCTATGTGTATTTAATAGAGTTTTATAATTTATTATTAAGACAGAAATGAAAATGTAAAGAATGGCCTGTCCCTTTAAGGGACAGACTAAAGCTACAAGGCCAGATTTTCAAAAGAGCTCAGTTCCTATTTAGACAGCTACATGAGCAGCCACATTTTCAAATGCCCATGGGAGCTGTTAGGTACTGAGTACTTTTGAAACTCTGGCCAATAAATCATGGCCTACTTCAGCCAAATCCAAAGACCAGGTCTGAAGTATGGCCCTTTTCAGCCCATTTCTGGAGAGAAATAGGGACAAACAATATATTCATTCTCTCTTTTTCTTTCAATTACAACCATCTCCTCGCTACTAGACTTCACTCACAACATAACCCTGGTATCTTGTTCAAAGGAGATAGAGGATTGATGGATTGATTCCCCACAGCTGACCCACCCCTCCTGTGCTGCAAATCCTTGCTTTCAGGACAGGTAGCTTGGGTCCGCCTTTAGCCAGAGAGGATTACCTCCTTTCCTGCCAATCCCTGGCTCTGCCTATACATCCTGTCTCACTTCCCTCACCCCCTTTCATTAGAGTTATCATATTAGAAAGGGAAGTGTGACTATTTCTCTTTAACTCCAAGCTTCCAACCAAACTATGGCAATTACTCAGTCCCAATAAAGTGAAGATGTGATATGCTGAACCAAGTCTCCCAGGTTCCCTCTACACACAGGGAGGACTAGATATGTAAGTGGGGGTCTATCATTCATATGCCCAATAATAAGGTCGGTCAGGGGGTGAATTGAACTGGCTCACAGCAACTTTGTGAAATGGTGCTTTCCCCCTATGTTTTCATTTTAAAAAACCCTATAACTATTATGGGTGTGCAAAGATAACCTTCAAAATATGAAGTGTAAGATGATACAATGAAGTCTGTGGACAGCCTGACACAATAGCTTTAGGACAGGTATGAACTATGCTATTAATTTCAATTGAGTGATAACTCTACCACTTAATGGTATTTAAAAAGTCAACAATGTTATTTCACTAGTGATTAAAGACTAGAAGAAAGAAGAGAGCTGTTCATGTTATGAAGATCTGCACAGTCTACTGTGAATAGCATCTGACAATGGTATGACAAGCAGGTGGAATTTGGGAGAGTACCAAACTCCTTTTTTCTCTAGTTTGACCCATAAGGTTGACCACTAACATTAATATTACCGACATCTGTCTGGCCCCCTTTGCTTCTCTACCTGAGCCTAGATTTTGGGAAACTGAGCTAAGCTTCTTGCCTTCACAACACCAAATACCATGCCAACAAAGTGGGGATTAAACATAATAACCGTACATGAAACTTCTGAGACAGTTTGTTGAAAAAAAGGAGAAAACACCTACTGCTTTTGGCCAAGAAATTTGCAACTGACATAATCTGCCATCGGATGCCCATAGTTGCGTAGAGGAAGGTCAACGCCTTGCACACACATACACCATCTCGCCAGTTTGCAGTAAGTGAAACATTCTTTCTTTATTCCAGATACGGTGACCATTGTTGCCCTGTGCAACCACATAAAAGTCCAAGTGGCAGCAGGCCAACAGGCCAAACCAGACTCCCGAGAGTAACCTACTCCCCCTGATCTAACAAGAAGGCAAGATCAACCTAAAGGAGAGGCTTGTTAGAAAGGTCTCTATTACCAGCATGGTAAAACAGCATGCCCTATTTATTCATTTCTCAAGCATCATCCAACCAATCTCACAGAAGGCGAATATCATATCCGCCAATTGTGGGTCAGCCCAGTGCATGCCCAAAATGCCCAGCTGTTGTGCCTTTGGGGTTCTTTTGCTGATGCTATCCTTCCTGCATAAACATTCCTCACCAGATTAGGAACATGCTTCAGACTGCAGGATGACCCACTACATGGTAACATATGATCCAGTCCTGCATGGTGCTCAGATTTCTCTTCTCTCATTAAAGTCAGAGTCTGATACTCCTTGATGGTTGTCATCACAAAAAAATATGACATTGCAGCAAAATGCATGATTATATGTCCATATGAACCCACAGTATAGATGAACACTATACATAGTTAAAAGCAACAAGAAATGGGCAAAGTGTGCGGAAGATTAGACCTTTGCATTACATAGTTTACAGTCTGAAGGAATTTTATAAACAATATTCAGCTACGATATTTGTAATAGGTATGGCATTGCCTAAGTGGTGAATTGAAAAATCATTTGTTTCCTATTAGTTATGGCATTCACTATTCAAGATGGATTGTACAGTTATAGCCCAGTTCATTTTACTTTTTTGTTGCCATCATTCTATAGCTGTTTTAAAGTAATTTGCACCTTTAAAATATATCAGACAACAAATTGTGACTCATGTAAATCATTTTGATTTATTTCCCAGAATTGTAGTATTCACCAACTATTCAGCTTCTGTTCATTTATCTTACTTAAAATGTCTTCTCCAAAACAACTCCACTATAATATCATTCTCATGAGGGTCTGGACTCCAAAGGGCATGAAAGACAAGCCAATCAGACATTACACCAAGCATACAATTACAGTATGCGTCCCAACAAACTCCAGCAAATCATACCATGCAATACACTGGACTCCTGCATATCTGAAATGCACAGTTATCCAAACCACCTACCTGCTGTAATCGCAGTTTTGTACAATGCGTGGGTGCACAGCATTCAGCCTGCTGAGATCTATTTCATGACTCCCAATGCATACCAGATTCCAGACTGGCAGATTACTATATCTGTGTTCTGCTGCTTGCTTGTCACAGTGAATAAGTGGTTTAATATACAGTTATAGGGATTGGGCTTAGTTAAAAAAAAAGAATAAGCAGTATGTATCTCGATGAACTTTTATTTATCCCCAAACTGGGATATCTGAACAATCAGCAAATATTCTTTTACGTTTCTGATCAAATGGGTCAGATTCTCTTTTACAATCCAGCTTTTTTTGTGCTGTTCTGGCACCAAGAGGCCAGAACTGAACAGATCTCCCCAGATGAGAATTTTTCCAGCATGGGGAGCCCTTGGCTGGAACAGAGCCAGAATATCAAGGACTTGCAGGAGTGGGAGGTGGCATGGCTTCAGCACTATCGCACTCTGGCTAGTGTCAATTTATAGACCATCCCTTGAGGGGCATTATCAACTGGCATATTATAGCAAGCAGCCCTGAGGCAGCTCTAAGCTATACCAGGACAGTATAGAGCTAACCGCAGTATCAGGGCACCACAGTCAACTCCTTTGCATCTTATCCCCTATGCACAGCAGAGACTGGGCACAGCAGAGAACCTGGCCCAACATATGCATTTAAAATTAACAGTGATACCAACAAATGTAATCACCAAACTGTTCCCACATTCAGAACAAGCTAATGAAAACAAAACATCTTCTTACACTCGTATAAACTTCAGAATGAAATTCTTTGCTGGTGTAACTGTTAACTTCAATGGAGTTACACCAAAGACTGAACTTTGCCCAGTGAGTTTTAAGCATATCTAATTTACTGTATTATAATTTAGAGGCAAATAGATACGTTGACACTTGTATAACAATGTTGGAGCTGCATAACAGTCCAACAATAATGACAGTGTTACTGTTATATTTTCAAAACATTGCATGCAAGATGCACAGAATCCATCCAGATTAACCCTTTAAGCTTTTTCTCTTTCCTATGTTATTGAATTCAAGTCATTCCATAACACAGAAAACTTTGTCAGTCCCTTTGGTTGCTCCATGTGTAAAATTCCCTCCCTGAACTAGTTGCTTTATTACACTTCTTTGCTGTATACGAGTTCTCTTTTAAGGAAATATGAAGAAATGGTTTTCAAGAGAATATTTTCAAATTAGCTATATTCCCCATACACACCAGCAGAAATGTTAGGGCCCAGATCTTTATGCAGATTGACAGTTAAGGGGGTATAAAGATGACTTTAAACCCTATATAAACTCCCATCCTCTTGCAGCTGTCCTGATAGTGGGCAACCGCAGAATAATCAAAAATGCCTAACAGCTATCTAAGGCCCCAGCAGCATGTTCCAGTAGCTGGAGATCACTAGCCAGGGATCACAAGAAAAGCAGACCTTGCCCTCTGATTCTTGCCATGCCCCTGATGCTTGTTACCAGGTGGGGGATGGAAAAGGAGACAATAATGTGGCTAAACACCACCCAGAATTCCTCCACACAAGGGGAATCTTCCAGTGGCCAGCTAAGTGGCTTTAATGCTGTTTGCCCTGATGGAATGGCACAAAGTTGCCCTGTGGACCAGAAGATTGGGGTCTCAGTGTTCTATGTTTGGGGTCACCACACATGTTCTAAGAAAGGTTGTAACTTTTCTCTCACAATGTTAGAAATTTACAAGTATTTAGTGCTAAATGACCAGATACTTAGCAGTGAACCTGTGAAGGTTCTGCTTGCACATTCAGATTATTAATCAGAATTAAAACAGGCAGCCTCCTCACCGTGAAAATTCTTTCTAGACATTTAAACCTTTACAGCTTTCCCTTAAATGAAACCTGTACAAAATTATCTAGCCGTAAAAAAATGCACCATGTTGTACAGCAGTATAAAAACTTTTTCTATTAAAGAAATTGATCATTTTTCATAGAATCAGTCTGGGATGTGCTGTCCTAGCTGCATAACTTATATTGAGACAGATCCTGAGTCTTTCATATATTGTTAATATATGAAGAACATATGTATATTAATAATAACGTGTCAGTAATATATACAGTATATAAAAACCTCCTTCTACATTTTTGTTTACTTTATTTCAGTTAAAAGAATTGAAGTGGGAGCAATTTTTTTCCATTGAGCAACTGAAAACGGAATCTCTGTCTTTTCCATTTCTGCCCCCACCATGTAGGTGCAATGTTTTGGACCTGTGTAAAAATTAGTTACGTATTGGCATTAGGAAATTGTCTCCAATTGGTTCATACAAGTTGTATGTGCAGGTTATAATAAAGAAATGTGTGTTCTTATTCATAAACCATGAAAGACCCATTTAGTTCAACATCTTGTGGTTGAAGCACAATCACATCCACCGCCTTTCTCAAACAACCCCACTCGTTCCTCCATTTGCTCCAGAACCTGATTCAAATGAGCTTGGTTGATCCTATAGGCATCTGCTGTGCCATTTGCATCCATAGGAGCAACAGCAACCGAGTGAAATCCATTGTCGGGGAAGGCAGGCAGCGGGCAGAAGAGAAGCTTTATGGTCTGGCAGGGACCCCACAGATGAATTCAGGAGCTGGATTGGTGTTATTCATCAGACAGAGTGCCCATTTGCTTTGGCTCAGGTAGAACAGGGGTTGCAGATTGTGTGTGCTGCTGTGCCCCTAATAAAGGTACACTTGATTTCACTGGAGGCTGCATGAAGCTTGGCTTCCACTGGTGGAAAGTATACCAGACTCCTGGTTTACAAAACCCTGAAAGGATTTTGTTTATCTTACCTGGTCAGCGTGGTCGTACCATAATCCCCTCCCTGCTCCTTCTGGCTTGGTCTCTGTCCCTCCTCTGCAGCACCTAACCTATGGAATACCCTTGCTATACATGTTTGCTTTAGCACTCTTCATCTCATTTAAAATCTCAGCTCACAGACTACCTTAATCTCCCCCTCCTTCTGCTGTTGTTCACCTCCATAATAGTATTATGTAGTTCTGGAAGGCATTTTGGGACACAGTTTGCATGAAGAAAACACTCTAAAGTTTTGAACTATATCATCAATATCAGCAGGGTGGTTGCCATGATAGTAATGTTAAGACTTTGACCCCTCTCCTAAAACAGACTAAGAGAGAATTCCAACCACTCACCTCTTTACTTATTTGATTCATCCTGTCATAATCCTTAAACCACAATGACATCCAAAGTATAGCAAACTTTTACTGTATTTTAAGCGAATGTTGAAGCAGTGTAGCACTGTGAAATGAGAAATGCAAATTGCAGAATATAGGATATATATTGTTTAGCATGGCAATACAGCATGTACAGATGACAGTAGGAATCACATCAGTGTCAGAGGAAATGGGATTTACAACAACTGAAATCTACCATTTAAGGCAAATGTTTACACTTCAGTGTAAGCCCAGAGTTTGAACTCAGGCTCAAGCCTAACCCTCCATCCCTCTACACACAGTCATTTTAACCCAGTGCTCAGATCCAGGGCCCCAGGACCCCACAGGGGTGATGGGTCCAAGCCTCGGTCAAGCTGAGACCCAAGATACAAGCCATATTGATTTGCAGTATAGACACAGCCCCTCTGGACTTGTGCTTTGGGAGTCCACCAAAAGTATCCCACAGATTGACTTTCTTTGTCCAGGGAAGTTTGGTGGACAGTCAAGTTTTCCCACACTGCATCACAAACTAAGGGCTAGAGCAGCCACATTTTGGGAGGGCACTAGAAAGTCTGGAATATGGTTGGGTGGACTCAGGTCCACATAATACAGTGTAGACACTGAAGCTGTAGGTTGCGACTTAGCATTTAACAATTCCTAACCTGAAGTTACAAATAAGTGCAGACCCTCAAGCCCTAGGTTTTCAAACCCAGGACTGCTACCTCGAGTTCTACTAACCCTGGACTTATATTGCAGTGTAGGTATACCCTAAAGGTCTTAGCAGGAGCAGCTCCCAAATCAGACTAATCATCCCCTGATGACAAAGTTGTAGCCCTAGCCGTTGACCAAACAGGCCTGGAAAAAGATGTGCTGTTTGACTTGATCTCACAATAATAATAATTAATAATTAATTCGCACTCTCCAGGTGGCAAACAATTGCTTTTTTTCATTTTTCGTAATAGCATTTCCATAGAGAAAACAATATTTTTATTAAGCCTTTCTACTCCATCATGGTTTTATGTCCACACAGGATATTTCATTAGTCATGTTTTTCAAAGTCCTTTTTCTATCAGCTATTTACTTCAATGCCACTCATTGATTAATCTTAAATATATAATTAAAATTACAGCCAGGGTCCAACTTAAACCTATAAATGCCAAGAAAGTCAGAGTTAAAGCTGCTACTCTGTCCTCAATTCACCTTGTGGCATTATGGTATTAAGGGGGCTCAGAACTGCTTGTGACTTTGTGTAGAACATTTCCATATTGTGGGACAAATCTTTCTCTTTCCTCTTTCCTCTTTTCCCATTTAATTGAATCCCTGTTGACTTAAAATTCTAAAAATCATCAATCTTGTCATTAAAGGGCTCATTTTCAAAGGGGTGCAAGGGAGTTAGCTATACAGGAGCTAAATCTTTCACATTTTGGACCTAATTTTTGATACATATGGTTGTGCATGCATAATTTGCATGTGCAACAGATATTTTGTGGGCATAGGTGGTCATTTCAGTGTGAAAATACTTGATCTTCTGTGCACATTTGTAGCTTGATTATGCCTTGTCCCTCATGCTGTGATTCAGAGCCACACCGCCTATGCAGGAACACCAGGGGCAGTATACTTCTTAGGCCTCCTGTTGCTAAATCCCTTTGTAAGGTGCAGCTTACTTCCCAAACTGAGAGCATAAGGGGGGGGGGGGGCGGAGTGGGGGAGGCTGACTCATGGCCTTGCTTCTCCTTTCATCCCTTAACCTGTCCACCAAGTGGTATTGGAGTGGGGCACAGCAGGTGTGCCTGGTTCTTGTTTGGCTTACCTGTGCATCAGAATAGGGCTCGGCTGAATCTGGCCCAGAGTACGAAAGCATGTTTCTGATGCTGAAAGTCAGACCTGCAGTGAATTAAGGACCCATTTCCAGTCACAAACACAAAACGTTCACCCAGAAAAACATGCCTCTGCTCCCACAAATTGCATAATTGTGTCTATATGTCCAAATTGCATAACTGTGTCTTTCAGGTGCAATGAGTGCACATGTACTTTTTTCCAAGGTTAAAAAGCACCTGCTTTTGCACATTATGTCTGGGTCTGTGCCAAAAATCTTCAGCTGGGACCTGATTCAATGCATATGTTGAACATCAAATATTCATTACATAATTCTTTTTATTTGATAGTTTTCCATAAATGTGTGTGTGTAGAACTTTGTTTCACGTCACTTAAGGCCACAGTTCTACGGTTTCTGACACATGAAGGTAAGTGTAAATAATAGTGGCAGATCTACTGAAGAAGTCAAATGGCAGAGGAAAAGAAAGAGGAGATGGAACCATCGGAAATTTCCCTTAATAAAACACAAGATTCACCAAAGCTTTAGCGGTATCATCCCAAAAATCAAGGAAGTAAGTCAAGTAAGCACCCTTGAAAATATTATTATTCAGAGCAAAAACATGCTTTTAACAACATATTCTTCTGAATCCTGTATCACTGAGGGCCTGATCCTGCTGGTTGCCTCTCCTCAGAGGTGCTGGGCATTTCTCGTGTGCCTACACTCTTCATAGTACCTACGCATTAAGGACAGCAGTTAGTGAAGGTCTTGTAATGGAGTATTTGCTCCAATCCTGCCTTGAATAGGTCATGTTTCTGTGGATCATTGGGGAGACAATATCTTAGGAGAAAAAGCTCATCAGCTACGTCAGAGCCATACCGAAGTCTTTAAATCAGTAAAACACATCCCCAAAAGAGCTGGAGAGCCAAGTTGTCACTGAATGGAGTTGACATCCTGACATTGCTTTGTGGTCCTAGTATCATTTTCATTCATCAATATGAATTATTAAAAAAATAATTTTTGCAGTATTGTTGTAGCTGTGTTGGTCCCAGGATATGAGAGAGACTAAGTGGGCAAGATAATATTTGTATAGATGTTGGTCCAATAAAATATATTACCTCACCTACCTTGCTTCTCTAAATAATTAATAATAATTTAGCTGTAAAAACATAAACTAATCCTCCTAACATCCTCTGAGGAAGTAAGGGTAACAATGGCCTCCTGGAGTCATGGGATTTGGGTCAGGGTTCAGAAAGGTCATAAAACCAATAAATTATAATACCAGCCCTAAATGGCAACTACAAACTCGTAGAGCCAATGAAGAAAAACAAATAGAGGCAACTGGGATGGAAGTCAAGGCAGACAATCTGAAGCCTTCTGACAGATGAGAAGATTATTCCACCTCTAATTGAACATCTGTCCACAACTACATTCTCTCTGAAACTTAGCGGTTTTCTGATCACATGGACCCATCTGATTATCAAAACGGTTCCTTCTATAGTGGCCTGTTCAGCTCCTGTGGTGCATCTTCCAGCTGATGCCTTTGCCTCTGGCACCAGACTGATGTTGTTGCTGTTATTATTATTTATTATTTGTCTTACCACAGAGGCGTGACACACAGGAGTGCTGGTGGGAGACTGGTCTTTATTTCCAAGCTCCAGTCACCTAACATGGGTTAGGGTTATCAAAGATTATATTCTTGCCATATAGCAGGAGTCAGTATGCACGGACTCCAGTGGTTACTTTACAGATCTGAAAACTGAGGCAGAAAGAAGTTAATGGTCTGATTTTCAGAGGTGTTGAACATCCACATCTCCCTTGACTTAAATGGGAGTTGTGGTCAGCACCTGTGAAAATCAGGCCTTATGAGCTTGGTCCTGCAAGTAAGTGCAGGGTGGGCAGTAGGGCTGGGTGGAAAAAGGCTTTTCTGTCCTGCAAAACAATTTGTCAAAATTTGGGATCGGAGAATTTTTCAATATATCAAAGAGTCAAAATCTCAACAATGTTCACAAGCTGAAAATCCAAAATATTTTTCAGTTCAGGTCAATCAAAATGTTTCAATTTTAACCTTTTTTTTCCCTTCTTTTTCTAAACTTTTTTTGTCTAAATTTATTAAGAATCCAAAACAAAAGTCATGTAGACTCAAAAAACAAAAATACCACAAAAAAAAACAAACCCAAAACAAACTCTTTCCACATTGAAACGGGATGTTTCAATAATTCCAAAACTTTTTTTCCAAAACTGTTTTGAGTCAGAAGATTTGTCAAAATAACCCTGTTTTATGAGCAGTTTTTTAATTAATCAGCATTTTTAGCAAAAAAAAAATGGTTCATCAAAAAATTCCTGACCGGCATTAAGGCTGAGTATTCTAGCTCAATTCAGCAAAACATTTAAACACATGCTTAAAATTAAGCAGATAAGTAGTGTCAATAATAGGCATTGGGACTATTCAGATGCATAAAGTTAAGCACATACTTAAGTGTTTTCCTGGATCAGGCTACAGTACTCAGAAATGTATTGGAATGAGTGCTTGATGGTGACTTGACTAAGACCAAAGAGGGAATCAAAACAGCAGAAGCCTGATAAATTAGGATAACTCCCAGTCTATCTTCTCCCCCTTTCTTCCTCCTAAGAGAATACATACTAATAGTTCCCGCTGTTTTCCCTCAGTACATGTTTCTTAATCAAAAAATGGGTTTACCTATTTTGCCTTATTTAAAATACCCCACTGGCTGGTCTTCCATGTCTCCTGTCTGTTTGATGCAAGTGAAAACCATAAAATGAAGTTGAGTGGGTTTGGCACCTTTAGAAAGTGCAAGGAGGCACTCTTGAACAGCCAGAGGACAGTAGGGCACTGCCATATTATATTTTGTCATTCCAATTTCAATACATATATTAATCACAGGCAGTTTTGATGTTTTGCATGCAATTAGCATTTCAATAGCCTGCTCCCCCTCTATTAGTGAGGAGTGGTGTGCTCCCATTCTGAATTCTTAATTGTGGTGCAAGCATGGAGGGTTCTATGATCACACACTGGAAACCATGTGGTGGTTCAGTTGTTCGAAGCAGCTTGGGTTTCTTTGTTTGTTTGTTTATTTTGTTCCTTGTAGTTCTGCTGTGTTAACTCATGGAAATTGCTCAGGGACAGATTTAAATCGAAACAGACAGGTTCCATTTTTGCTCCGTAACTAGAATGGTAAGATTTGTTTTAAAATGTGCTGCTGCTAGAACGTAAGGCACGTTTGGAATGATTGTTTACTTTTCGTACTAAGCGTGGTGCCCTTTTGTTAAAATAGGAGGGTTTCCTGTGTAGCAAATCTCCCATGCGGTCAGATGAGGTCCTTTAAAGCATGTATAATAATTATGGATTTTGCTATTTTATTCTTTTTTAAATATAGATGTGTGTGCCATTTGATAGATGGCTTCAAATATCAACTATGTACTTACCAGTCATTTAAAATCCTCCATGAATTGCCAGAGCACACATGTAAATGGTTCCTTGGATTATGCATCAGCACCTTGAAAATGTTTGTATTTCTTCTGTATTGAGCATATTTTGCTTATCCAAGCAGACAAGCCCTTTATGGTTAATCCTACCCATTTCTGTGACTTGTCTATCCCTTGGGAATTTGGTTCATGGAAGCTATTTGTTCTATTAATCTGGAGGTTCCTGAATTCTAATCCTTGGTAAAGTACTAGCTTGCTGTCTGACCTTGGCATGTCACTTGACCCCCTTTTGCCTCAGTCAAACCAGCTGGAAAATTGGGTAAAAAGCAGAACTTTACTGAAAACCAGATGCTACATCTCAGAGGAGATTTCCTTGATAAATAATAAAGAAAATTGACAGTCGGGAACAGAAAAAGGGACATTTGGACAGAGCTCCTTTATGGACTGTACTCGTTTTTGCTGCTGATTACATTTTCAGTAGGAAGATTCAGCAAAGTCCCTTGTTTGACAAAAGATTGTATATTGTAGGATGAATGGCTGATGCAGCTGTTATGTGAGGATTATGGTTTAATTTATTTAAAAGACCACATAACTTTCTCTATTGGGTAATTTACTATTGGATCGTGCTCGGTAAAGGAGGAATAAAAATTAAAAAGGGTAAACAAAGGGGTTGACATGGACACCACTTACAACTGAGCCAACTATATATACCATGGACTAGATCAGTGGTTTTCAACCTGTGGACCCCTAGCAGTGCATGGACTATGTCTAAGAGGTCCGTGAAAGGTTGTCCTTACCATACAGCAGTGGTTTTCAACCTGTGGTCCGAGGACCCCTGGGGGTCCGCAGACTACCTCTAAGATTTCCAAAAGGGTCTCCACCTCCATTTGAAATTTGTAGGGGTCCGCAAATGAAAAAACCTTGAAAACCACTGATCTACATCCTTTCATCCTGCCACAAAAAGGGAGAAAAATCTGCCAGCTCTCCCCCTCAGGAATTCCCGCAAAGTATGGGAGTCCCTAGTGGGCATAGAGATGGTACAGCATGCTCCTACTTCACTGCACAGAGAAAACATCAGAGGAGGAAAGTATCGGGGTGTGGCTGGAGAACACTTCATTCTGGCTATTTCCAGATGGCACATAGGATATGTTTACACTGCACACTAAGTGTATGTCTACACCGCAGTAAAACACCTTCAGATGGCCCAGGTCAGCTGATTTGGGCTCACAGGGCTTGGGCTATGGGGCTATAAAATTTCAGTGTACACGTTTGGGCTCAGGCAGGAGCCCAAGCTCTGAGACCCCCATGGGGGCAGGAGGGGTGGAAAGTCCCAGAGCTCAGGCTCCAGCCCGAGCCCAAACATCTACACTGCAATTTGGTAGCCCTGAAGCTGACCTGAGCCATCCACAGATGTTTTATTGCAGTGTAGACATACCCTAAGCTCGGGCTCTGACTCAGGCTTGAATCCAAGCCCCCTTTCTATCCACACACAAATCAGTCTGACTGGAGTCAGCAACACTCAGGACCCAGGTCCTAGGACCCTGTTGGAGGTGAGGGTCAGAGCCTAAATCCCACTGTGATTCAAGTCCAAGCCCTATCAGTGTGCAGTGTGGCTGCAGTCAAGCCACAGACCCAAGTCAGAATGTCTGCATAGTGCAGTAGGGACTCGTTAGCAAGGCTGTGAGATCCAGGTCCAGCAATTGTAATCCCAGGTTTATAATGCAGTGTGGACGCTCAGCCACTTGCTTAGAAATACTGAGTCAACAAACCCAGTGGGCTTAGTGTGCAGTGTAGACATACCCATAGTGCCTTGAGATCAGTAGCCAACTAGCATCGTTTAGAGCTTCCCAGAGGTTGGGACTGGGGTGGGACCTGGGGTAGAACTGGAGCCAAGATTAGAGTGCTGTAACTGGCTCTCTTGTTGCCTTGATCCTTGACCTGTGGCAACTAGACATAACTGAGAATCTAGGCCCACGGGAGTAACTTATGAAGTTAGCCTGCATCTCTCAGATAAACCCAGTTCTCATTGACTTTGGCGGTAGACATGAACAAAAATGCTGATTTTTGACAACAAAACTGTTTTTAACAAAAGTCAACAAATGAAACTTTATGTTCTCTATAAAATGTAGCACCAAAAAAAAAAAAAAAAAAAAAAGCAGGAAACAGGGAGGGTCCCAGAGCCTGGGTTCCAGCCAGAGCCCAAACATCTCCACAGCAATTAAACAGCCCTACAGCCGAGCCCCATGAGTCCACTGTCACAGGTCAGCCATGGGTGTTTAATTGCAGTGTAGACACACCCTAAAAGAGGTCCTTTGTGAATTTGTTTTCTTTATTTATTTTTGTGCATTTTGCCAATTCTTTGTTCTTCTGTTTAATTCTATTTTCAAAAATGCTGAACACCCAACAGTTCTGGCTGAGTTCAGTGGGAGCCATGGAGCACTCAGCATTTTTGAAAATCAGGCTACTTATTTAGGTGCCTAAATATGGACCTTGGGGCCTAACATTAGGCACTCACTTTTTAAAACTGCGGCCTTTGTGGTTCATTCAGATCTAAAACTCAAATAAACTCAAGTGGTGAAAGTGAAGCCGAAGTGAAGCCAGCATAAAAGGTCCACCAAATCCTTGAAAACATATTTCACAAAGCTAATTGAACATGAACCAGTCCTCTGAAAAAAAGGAAATGAACAGTTGGTAAAAGTGACCATCAGCGTCTCCAAACCTAGCAATCCTATTTTTCACAGATCTTCTTTTACATCTCTTCTACAAGGCCCCTAATATTGGTGGCAAATATTTACATTCCTTTCTTACTAATTCTCTCTGACAAGAAGTTGGCAACCTTACCCATGAAAATCTGTGTTCATGTTTTATGTCGGCCTCACCCTTAGGGTGAAAAGTAGCAAGAGGTCTTTGTTTCTTGTGCCATAAAAAATATAGTGAGACAGTACTATTTTGGTGCCATGAGCAAAAGCCTTCATGTATTGCTAAACATGAAATGCATTTCAGCAACATTCTAATATTCATGCAGATTACTTTTCCATGCATTAAGTAATTTTCTTTACTTCATTATTTATTTACTTCTTTATTTCAGGTAAATAAGAGATATGATATGGCTTTGAATAGCATCACTTTTATTATCTCCTAAGAAGATCTCAGAATTGGTTACTGGTTTCCCATACAGTCGCATTACATCAGTACTAAATAAAGAGTTCACCCTTCAACAGCATCACAAAGTCATTAACGTGTTTGCATTGCTCAAAGTATCATTCAGGCATTTACAGCAAAACTTCAACCTGGCTTGGCTTCCCTGCAGGAGAGGTGGATTTCACCACAGTCAGCAGTTATACATAAGTAATTAGTCATCTGTTCATAGCTCAGTATATCATAAGTAAAGTTCAGAAAATTGAATTTCTGTCTTGTGGGAAATTTCAAAATTTCAGCACAGGATGAAAAGTCAAAATATTGAAAATTGTAATGGAATTAAAAGTTCAATTTGAAAATTTTTTATTCAGAAATGTCTAAATGAAAAATGTTTCTCTACTAAATGTCGACATTCTCAACATTTTCCAAATTTCAAAGTTTCTAATCCTTATTACCCACTCCATTTCAAGTGGCCTCCTACAACAGGCATTACCCCTTATGCCTAACAATCTATCCCAACTTGTATTTGTCTCTAACACTTTGATTTCCTTCCCCAGACCTGAAGAAGAGCTCTGTGTAAGCTCAAAATCTTGTACTTCTACCAACAGAAGTTGGTCCAATGAAAGACATTACCTCACCTACCTTGTCTCTCTCATATCCTGGGACCAACATAGCTACAACAACACTGCAAACAGTCAAAATGTCAGTTCAAAATAAAATGTTTAGTTTAGAAGTTTCCTGACCAAAACACCCCACAGAATATTTAATCAAAAGCAGCATTTTCATGCAAAAAAAATTCTGTTTCAACAAACTCCCAAATTTTGCTAGGAAAACATTTTGCTTGACAAACGTCAACTAGCTCCAACCATGAGTAACATATTCTTAGGATATTGTTTATTAGAGAGCTTGGGAAGTAGGCTTCATCCAGCATTTCCTCTCTTGAGTGCTGGTTCCTCTCCAGAAACTCGCAAGCCACTCTCCAGTTTGCATTTTTACCAGTGTTTCCACAGCTGGATAATCTATTTACACAAAAACAAGCACTTCCATCTCACTTAAATGTTTCAAGATAGAGGCTATTGTCAGTGTATATGCTTTAATATTCCAGTTGATTAAAAGTATTATACAGAGGGGAGTCGTGCCATTCAACACTATACTGTTTTCACTTTTCTCCTCCCCTCATTCTTCCACTACACTGCTAGTGGCTCTTGCATGCTATTCAAAGGTTTGTCCAATGTTAGTTAATGCATGTATTTTCCCAGTGAGTTCTTGGGCCATATGTTTCCATGTGTTTACAGTATTTTCCTTCCCTCTACTTTACTCATTTTTATCATCTCCCTCCTCTCTGCAGATATTACTGTACTCAGAAAGGGAAGAGAAACTAAAAGCATAAGAATGTTGGCATGAAAGCTTTTTCATTCTATTTCCTGTGTGATGCTTATGAAATGTTTCATTTTTGTTAACCAAATCCCAGGGCCCAATCCTGCACTCCTAACTAATGCAATTATTGCCAATGATGACTTCAGTGATAAAAGTAGAAAAATAATAAAAGACCCTTTGTCTATTTGTGCATCTATTACTGTTTACATTTCATTTTTGATACTCTGGTTGCTTGCTTAACTACCAATTGCATGTGTGACAATCAGCAAAATAAAGTAGGATTCAGGTTAAAGGCCCAGTTCTGTGAAATGTGGAGCATCCTCAACTCCCATTGTCTTCAAATGTGAGCTAAGGGTGTTTGACCTCTTCTCAGGTCAGGCTCTCAGAAATGAACCAAATGGTGAACTTTAAAATTCAGCTTCCCTATAGTTATTGTAATGTGACAATAAACTAAGGATCTTTCTAATCAAGTTTACTTTTCACCTATGGCCAAATTCAAAAAACTTTTCCATGTGAAGAATGATTTTACACTTTTGTCTGGATGCACACACAAAAAGGTGAAAAAATTATATTTTAGCGGTGTTGATTTCTGTGTAAAAATATTATCAGAAATATCTATATTTTTTCTTCTACATCCAACAAGGTTCCCTTTTCAAGTAAACAGGCTTCTTTCTCTTTCTTCTCTCTCTTTCTTGATCAAATATATCAAATATATGGTATGTCAGTGCTAGGAAACTACCACTGTCTATTTACAGTTGCGTTCTTCCAGGTGCCTCTAGCACTGTCTCAGAGAACTGAAGGAGTTAAGGATCTTGTTCTGTCTCCATTCATTTTCTGTTGTATTTCTATTTAATATCTCCCTGCCTGATAAAAAAATTATATTTAGTAAGTTTTGTATTAGTAGTTCATCTCCTGTATGAAGGACAGAAGCTTCACCTAGGAAAGATGGGATTAATAGCTGCTTCACAAAGGTGTTGTAAGGCTTAATTCTTTAAGGCCTGCTCTGGTGCTTATTGACGTGAATGGAAAAACTCTCTTTGACTGCAGAGACCATTGAATCAGGCCCTTACGGTATGCAAAGGTTTTCAAGATTTCCGGATAGATGGTTTGAGACAATTGTGAAGTACAAATTTTACTAATTATTATTATTTTTGTTTATTATTTATTATTAATTATTATTATTTTAATTATCTTTTAAAAATAGAACTAGCATTCATATAAGTAAAGACTTGGGCCGTGTCAACACGACCACTTATGTCGGCAAAACTGATGTTGCTCAGGAGTGTGAAAAAAACACAACCCTGGGTGACATAAGGTTTGTCCTCATAAGTGGCAGTGTGCACATCGCTATGTCAGCGGGAGAGCTTCTACATAGAGCAGCTACACAAGAGATCTTACAGCGGCGCAGCTGCGTCGGTTCAGCTATGCCACTGTAAGGTCTCTAGGGTAGACACAGTATTAGAAACGATGCTACCTTTTCATTTAAAGTGTGCTTTGGGACAAGCTGCAGAGAACGTAGAAGCAACAGCTTTGTGAATATGAGCATGATTAGACTGCAGTGTTGCCATTATCACACTTGTCTCAGTACTCTGTATCCAACATATTCCTGGCTCTTTCACTCTGAGGGAAGTACCATGTAAATTGTTCTGTCTGGAGAAGTTCTTACACAATCAGCGTGGGGTGGGGAGAAGGAGGAGGGAGGGTAGACTGAATCTAAGCTCAGCAGTACAGTCAATCAAACCACACCTAAATACCAAGAGGTGACTGAAAGGTTGGTGTGTTTTTTTTATTTTTGGCTGTTGTATATTGTGCAAACTAAGGGCCAGATTCTGACCTCCATGCCACTGGTGTAAATTGAGAATAACTCCACTGAAGTCATAGAAATATTCCAGAATTACATCAATACATGTACAATCAGAATCTACCCCTATATGTCCATATGGCCAAGTAGGAAAAAATGCAAAAATGCTTTATGCAAGTATAAGTGAAATATTAACAAGCACAGTCTACTTTGCATACTTTTTCATTAGTATTTACAACTATTTAAAGATAGCTACTAGTGTTGTCAAAGCAAATTAACTTGTTCTTTGAAAATCCACCTTCTTTTTCTTAGGTGCATACTGTACATCCTCACACATTTTTTACCACTGATGGCTTGACACGTTTTTATCTCCATGAACAACAAAGCCATGTATAATTCCATGCAATTGTCTTTTAAGGTATAAAGGAAAACAAAACTAATTTACAACGCAAATATATTAGATTTTTATGTAAAGAGCATCACATGTATTGATCAAAATGACTTTCTTTACAATATTTGATGCTCAAAAGAGAGCTAATTGTGTTACATGTTATAAATGTATTTTATCCCATTCAAGCTGTGCCAAACAGGAAAACTGACAAGGAAGCATCCTGCTAAGGTGTAAGATATAATTGGAAAACAGCAGTAATATTATTCTAAAGGCCTTTTTTTACAATATTGTAACAGTGACTTTGGACTATCTTTATTAACCTTTATGTAGATTAGAAATACCTTAAACATATATTTAGCATATTTTGTACCTCTCTGTTTCAAAGTATATTTGCTAATGCTACAC
Organism: Lepidochelys kempii; assembly: GCF_965140285.1. Lineage (NCBI taxonomy): Eukaryota > Metazoa > Chordata > Testudines > Cheloniidae > Lepidochelys > Lepidochelys kempii. Next base: position 78,133,822 of record NC_136385.1, read on the forward strand.
AGTCTCACCACATAATGAGACTGTTACTCATCTAATTCAAAAATCCAAACTAGGACAGTTAATCTAAACCACATCCATACACACTTATAAACACTGCAGGATGAAAACAAAATTGCCGTGTATGCATACACTGTATATATATTCTGTAATAACTTCTTCCTAATCAGTTGTGTGCTTTATAAAACAATGTAAGAGAAATGACAATGCTGTCATTTGTATATTCTTCCTCAGTTCTGTAATGGAAAGCTTTTTTTCCTTGCCAACTCATTCCTGACAATGTTAATGATTCACTATAAAGCAGCTTCTGTGCTATGATTTGTGACATTCAGACTGGTTAGATGGGAGGACTAGGCAGGTTTCTGGGGAGTGTTTTGGATGCAGAAATGCCTTGAAGATAGCACTTTATTATATTTAGGACAAGTATGACATCCCACTTCAAGGAAAAGGCCCCTATACATATTGAGAAGGGATTTCTCTGGTTTAAGTGGGGAGGAGAAGGTTAGTTTAAAAGAATGCCTCTGTGTTTTTTGAGACGACGTAAAGATAGGAGATACAGAAATGGAAGCAGGAGGCAGAAGGATTATGGATAATGGAAGAATTTAGCCTGAGGGTATGTGCCTGCTTTGCCTATTCCTGTATAACTAGAATATTTATAATTCAAATACTTATCTTTAATAATTAAAAACCAAGGAATATTAAAGACAAAAGGTAGAGAATATTATGTACACATATGTAGGCATCATGCATTAAATCCCTACAGTTGCAAAATATAGCAAGAGGTAGATTTAAAGGAGGTTTAAAAAAGTGAGTATCTTAAAATGTCTTGGAAACAGAATTTCTAATTCACTCCAGTTCTGCCAGAAGTGATACCCCCTATTTCTTATTTCTACATATATAACTAGCCATGGGGAGAGCTACTAAAAATACACTGCATGGTGGTTTGACATCAGCACATCAACAATTAAAAAGTGGATACAAATATTTCAGATTTTCACAATCTTAAAAGTTTTCTCATGATTTATGAAAACATTGGATTTGCCAGAGCAATTTCATTTTGCTTTTACAGGACTCTTAGTTACATGGCTTTTGTAAACTGCTAGTTGCGATGCAATGTAATATTCTACCACATTCAGTAACACTCTCTGATCTGCATTCCACAGACTGCAAAGAAACAAAGAAAAACAACCATTGCTCTGGATAGAGAAGAGTGTTTGAAAAGAGAAAGAGACCTCAAATGTCCCCCCAGGTGTTATAAAGCTGTCAATTACAAGCAGGAAAACAATACAAAGGCTACAACAAATAATGTATAAAGGAAAAATACAAAGTGTATTGAAAATCACAAATAATAAAAAATAATATTTCAATCTATCTATTCAACTTTCAATTGTTTTAAAGATTCAGCTCCAAATAAAGAAAATTAGAGCAACACAACCAAAGCTGCAATTCAAAAACAGACAAAATCTCAGAAACAGAAAGCTTAGTAGCCAAAATATGAGTAAATCAAGGATTCAAGTCAAATTATCCACTAAGGACAGGGTAGCTCAGTTTTTGAAGCATGTTGCCTTTATGAAAGTGAATTTATAGATGGTACTTTAAACTGATATTTGAAAATGAGAGGTGTTAATATTTACACCTTTATTCATTATGGCAAAGAAGAGATTAATGAAGAATTAAACATCCAAGTCTCTTTGCTTCTCCATCAAACAAAGTAATCCCTAGTTGAACATTAACTCAACCTGACAATAAAATGAAGAAACTCCTCGCCTGTACACATAGGCTTTTAAAGAGATGCTACCAATTTTGATTACAATATTAATATGTGTATGCTCAGATAAAAATACAACTAATGAATAAAATTATTGAATTGATTTCTGCAGACTGAGGTATCTATATGTAATCTGAAAAAAATATTCTGAAGAAAGAGAAACAGTATGTTAAAATTATGTAATTACTTCCCTAACACCTGCAAGTTTAAATTAAACATAGCATTGAATTGTGGATTTTAATAGATACCTTAAATATTACAGATCAAATAAAGACCCATACTGGTAGATTTTTAGAAAAAAACAAATGTCCAAATTGGTTATTTTAAAATTATTATTTTTTAAAATAATCATAAATTTTCAGAAAATAAAAATGGATATTCTCTTGTGGCATAATCCAAAGACCACTGAAGTCAAGAGAAGACTCTCATTGACTTCACTGGGTCTTAGACCAGGCTCCTGGGGAAGAGGAAGAAATATGTATATGTAACTGCCATTGGTACAGCAAATTCTTTACCTCCATCCTTATATGCAGAAAGAAGAAAAGAGTACTAAAATAATTGTGAAGAAGACACTGTTCACCAATTACAGCAAACTTAACTGAGAAATTCTCAGGCAGAGCCGATCATAATTTCTAAAACCAACCCCATTTCAGATCTACTCTTTGCCATTGTACCAAAAATAAGGCGATAGCTATGTTCAGTCTTGCAAACACTTGTTCACGTGAGTAATTTTACACATGTGGGCAGTCCCATTGAGTTTGATGGAACTGATCACATAAATAAGTGTTCTCATGATTGGGACCAATGTCTGAACATCCCAGAAAGGGATAAATTTCCACTATGAGAAAAAGTTGCCTATAATATGAGAAAAAGTATTGTGACAAAGTTCCTGCTCTACCTTGGTGGGTCTTGCACTTATCGGCGGATTTGCTCGCCTTGGAGCTTCACAGCAGCCCTCAGCTTGGCCGTTTTCTGTATTCACAGTCCAGGTCGACTCCTCCTGTGTCTGACCAGAAGTTGGGAGGATTTGGGGGGAACCCGGGCCCGCCCACTACTCTGGGTTCCAGCCCAGGGCCCTGTGGAATGCAGCTGTCTAGAGTGCCTCCTGGAACAGCTGTGCGACAGCTACAACTTCCTGGGCTACTTCCCCATGGCCTCCTCCCAACACCTTCTTTATCCTCACCATAGGACCTTCCTCCTGGTGTCTGATAATGCTTGTACTCCTCAGTCCTCCACAGTCCGCGTTCTCACTCTCAGCTCCTAGTGCTCTTGCTCCCAACTGCTCACACCCACACCACAAACTGAAGTGAGCTCCTTTTTAAAACCCAGGTGCTCTGAGTAGCCTGCCTTAATTGATTCTAGCAGCTTCTTTATTGGCTGCAGGTGTTCTAATCAACCTGTCTTAATTGTCTCCTTAAGGTTCCTGATTGTTCTGGAACCTTCCCTGTTACCTTACCCAGGGAAAAGGGACCTACTTAGCCTGGGGCTAATATATCTGCCTTCTATTACTCTCCTATAGCCATCTGGCCTGACCCTGTCACATATCCCACCCCTCTGCTCAACACTACGGGGTTGGGCAACTTGAGACATCAGGCAGTGTACTCGTGACAAGCCATCTGCATTGCCATGGTGGCTTCCAACCCTGTGTTGTATGGTGAATTGGAAAGGTTGTAGGAACAGGAACCATCTGGTCACCCTTGCGTTCTTCTCTTTATTTCGCTGCATCCACTGGAGGGGTGCATGGTTGGTCACAAGGGTAAACCGTCAACCCAGAAGGTAATAACGTAGTGTTTCCATGGCCCATTTCACAGCTAGGCACTCTCTTTCAACCACGGCATATTTCTGCTCTCTTGGGAGGAGTTTCCTGCTGAGGTAGAGGATTGGGTGTTCTTCATCTCCAACCATCTGTGATAGGACAGCTCCCAATCCTACTTCAGATGCATCTGTTTGTAAAATGAATTCTTTGTTGAAGTCCAAGGCTATAAGCATGGGGTTACTGCAGAGGGCTGTCTGTAGATCCATGAATGCTTTCTCTGTGGCATCTGTCCACTTCACCATGTCTGGACCCCGGGCTTTTATCAGGTCTGTCAGGGGACTCGCTCTGGTAACAAAATGGGGAATAAATCGTCGGAAGTATCCCACCACACCCAGGAATGCCCGGACTTGCTTTTTCTGATTCGGCCGGGGCCAATTTTGGATAGCCTCTAGTTTGTTTAGTTGGGGCTTGACCATGCCCCTTCCTACAATGTAGCCAAGGTATTTAGCCTCGGCTAGCCCTACAGCACACTTGGCTGGGTTGGCTGTGAGGCCAGCCTGTCTTAGCGTGTCCAGAACCGCTTCCACCTTTCCTAAGTGGGTTTCCCAGTCGGGGGTGTGAATAATCACATAATCCAGGTATGCCACTGCATAACTGATATGGGGCTGTAGGAGCTTGTCCATAAGTTGCTGGAAGGTGGCAGGTGCCCCATGCAATCCAAAAGGAAGAACAGTATATTGAAACAGACCCTCTGGTGTAGAGAATGCCATCTTTTCTTTCGCACCTTTGGCAAGGGGAATCTGCCAGTATCCCTTTGTTAAATCAAGGGTGGTCAAAAATCGGGCATTACCCAGGCGGTCAACTAACTCATCGATACGGGGTATGGGGTATGCATCGAATTTGGATATCTCATTGAGCCGGCGAAAGTCATTACAAAACCTAGTGGTGCCATCGGGTTTGGGCACCAACACAATCGGGCTTGACCACTGACCATGGGACTCTTCGATGACTCCCAGCTCCAACATCCTTTTTACCTCTGCCTTGATATCCTCCCTTTTTGCTGCTGGGACCCAATAGGGCCTTAAAGTTACCTTTGCCCCAGGGTCTGTGATAATGTGGTGATATGCTTCGGTGGTCCGGCCTGGTTTGGTTGAAAACACGTCCTGGTATCGGCTGATCATCTCAGTTGCCTCCTTCTTCTGGTTTGGTGTCAGATCAGTGGATATCCTGATCTGCTTCTGCATATTATGTCCCTGGATTGGGGTCTCTTGGGCCACTACACATGCCTCTCGTTGGTGCCAAGTCTTTAAGAGGTTAATGTGATAAATTTGTTCTTGTTTCCAGCCTCCTGGCAGCCACACCTTGTAGCTTACTTTCCCCACGGGTTCCACCACCTCATAGGGCCCCTGCCATTGGGCTAAAAGCTTGCTTTCTGCCGTAGGTACCAACACCATCGCCCGATCCCCTGGTTGGAACTGTCGGACTTTTGCCTGGTGATTGTAATGGGTTCGCTGGGCCTCCTGCGCCTTTTCCAAATGTTCCTGTACAATAGGGGTGACCCGGGCTATCCCTTCTCGCATCTGCAACACATGGTCAATTATATTTTTCCCCTCATTGGATTCCTCTTCCCAGATTTCTTTTGCAATATCTAGTATGCCACGGGGGTGGCGTCCGTATAATAATTCAAAGGGGGAAAACCCAGTTGAGGCCTGAGGTACCTCCTGGATTGCAAACATAAGGTAGGGTAGTAGGGTGTCCCAATCCTTCCCATCTCGACTTACCACTTTCCTTATCATTGCCTTGAGGGTTCAGTTAAACCTTTCTACCAGCCCATCGGTCTGTGGATGATAGATTGAAGTTCTCAGGGTATGTATATGGAGCAGCGTACAGAGGTCCTTCATTAGCTTTGACATAAATGGGGTACCTTGGTCTGTTAATATCTCCTTTGGTAGCCCCACTCGGGCAAAGATCCCCACCAACTCTTTCACTATCGTTTTAGAGGCCGTGTTCCACAGGGGGACGACTTCTGGGTAGCGAGTAGCATAATCCAGAACGACAAATATATATTGGTGGCCCCGGGCTGTCTTCTCCAGCGGTCCCACTAGATCCATGGCTATTTGCTCGAAGGGGACCTCTATGATGGGAAGGGGTACTAAAGGTGCCCTCAAGTGGGGACAGGGACTGTGCAGCTGACACTCCGGGCAGGACGCACAGTACCTCCACACTTCTTCATATACTCCAGGCTGGAAGAATCATCGCAGGACCCATGCCAGTGTCTTCTCTACCCCCAAATACCCCCCAAAAAGATGACTATGGGCCATACTTAATACAGCATTCTGGTGTTTTTGAGGTACTAGGATCTGCTGTACCTTCTGCCCCTCTACTGGTGCAACCCGGTATAAGAGATTCTTCTTCATTATGAAAACTCCTGGTCCCTGGGTTTTCCCTTCCACGGGGACCCCATCTACTTCGGTCACCTCCTTCCTAATGTTGTCGTACCTTGGGTCTTCAGCCTGGTCCCATCCAAAATTTCCTCTCCCAGCGCTAATCTGCTCGAGATCTAGGGGGCCAGCCTCTGTTGCCTCTACTGGTTCAGAGGCATTCGAGTGTGGGTCAGACTCGGGTGCTTCTCCCTCCTGGGTGGCCTCCTTTTCAGCTGCTCGGGTCTGCCTACCTACGAGAGTGACCCTCTGGCTTTGGGCCAGTATTCGGGTTCCCAAGGCCTTAGCTGCCCTTCTTTCCCTTTTCATCTTTCTACGCTGTCTGGGAGTGGAGAACAAATCTGGGGATATTTCAGAGATGGTTGGGGGTTGACAGTCTACTGTGGATGGCTCACTACTTTCAGGGCTTCCCCCTTTCTCCAATTCCCCTACCGGGAGTAAGTCTCCAAACCCTGGGAAGTCCCTCCCTATGAGCACTGGGTATGGGAGTTTAGGGACTACACCTGCTGCTACCTCAGTAGTGTTCCCCTGAATCTCGATTTTTACTGGGATGGTGGGGTAATAACCAACTGTCCCATGGACGCATGTTATCCCCGTACGCTTAGCCCACAGCAGCTGACTACACTTCACAAGCTTCCCCGAGACAAGCATGATAGCTCTCCCCGAATCAACCAGTGCTGTGGTCTCTACCCCATTTAGCTTCACTGGTCTAGTGTACATATGTGGGGTTAGTGAGACCCCCACAAGGTGGATTAGGGAGCATGGGTCTGCCCAGTTCCCCAGGTTACACTGCATAGGCTCTTCAGCACTGGAACACTGTGCAGCTATATGTTCCCACTCCCTGCAGACGTAACATCTGTATGGAGCCCTAGGCGTTTCCCGGTCTCTTGGTTTGGGTAGTCTAACATCACGATCCTCTTCCCCCTCAGTGCTCCGACTCTTTGTGGCTTCTGGTGGGCCTTCAGCCCCTCTCTTTTTCCACCTGGGTTCTCCTGGTGGCCCAGTCACCCGAGCTCTAGGGCTTGACGCTGCTAGTTTAACCCGGGGTGCTTCTTCCTTAACTGGTCGGGTCAGCTCCCTCGCCATCCTTCGCCTTTCTACCAGCACGACAACCTGGTCATAGGTGGAGGGTTCATTCTGGCTTACCCAGGTGCAAAGGTCTGGCAGTAGTCCCCTCATGTACCGGTCGATGACCAGAACCTCTAGTATCTCCTCCAGACTCTGGGACTCAGTTCGTAACCACTTTCGTGCGAGATGGATGAGGTCATATAATTGGCACTGCGGGTTTTGTTTTCCTGGTACCTCCACTCATGATATCACTGAGCCTGCACTGCGGTCGTTACCCCAGATCTGGCCAGGATCTCTGCTTTCAGCTCGGGGTAGTCTGCCACAGCCTCTTCAGGCAAATCATAGTAGGCTGGGCCTCCCCACACAGGAATGGAGCCAGGATGCCAGACCACTGTTCTCGGGGCCAAGCCTCCCGCAGGGCTGTCCTCTCAAAGGCCAGGAGGTGTGCCTCTACATCATCCTTCCGCGTCATTTTCTGCAGCCAATTGCTGGCCGCATGATCTGCATCCCATCATGGCCGTGGTTCAGCTCTGTAAGGGCCTTTACCTGGTTTACCAGTTCCCGCAACATAGCCCGGTCTTGAGCATCAGCATAGCCCGGCCTCGTCCATCAGCAGGCGATTAGTCTCTTGCTGCAGCCGCTCTGCCTCCTGTTGGGCGGCTGCCTGGACACGAGTAGCTTCCTCCTGGGCAGCCGTGGCTTGTATCAGTGCCAGCACTACCTCCTCCATTGTGGTGAAAAAAATAAAAATAGACCCTCTTCCCTTTTTTTTTTCCTTCCAAACACCCTCCTTCTTCCACCATGCTGTGGACACCAGATCCCACTTCCGACACCGGTTGTGACAAAGTTCCTGCTCTACCTTGGTGGGTCTTGCACTTATCGGCAAATTTGCTTGCCTTGGAGCTTCACGGCAGCCCTCAGATTGGCCGTTTTTCTGAATCCACAGTCCAAGTCGACTCCTCCTGTGTCTGACCAGGAGTTGGGAGGATTTGGGGGGAACCCGGGCCCACCCTCTCCTCCGGGTTCCAGCCCACGGCCCTGTGGAATGCAGCTGTCTAGAGTGCCTCCGGGAACAGCTGTGCGACAGCTACAACTCCCTGGGCTACTTCCCCATGGCCTCCTCCCAACACCTTCTTTATCCTCACCATAGGGCCTTCTTCCTGGTGTCTGATAATGCTTGTACTCCTCAGTCCTCCAACAGTCTGCGTTCTCACTCTCAGCTCCTAGTGCCTCATGCTCCCAGCTCCTCACACGCACACCACAAACTGAAGTGAGCTCCTTTTTAAAACCCAGGTGCTCTGAGTAGCCTACCTTAATTGATTCTAGCAGCTTCTTTATTGGCTGCAGGTGTTCTAATCAGCCTGTCTTAATTGTCTCCTTAAGGTTCCTGATTGTTCTGGAACCTTCCCTGTTACCTTACCCAGGGAAAAGGGACCTACTTAGCCTGGGGCTAATATATCTGCCTTCTATTACTCTCCTATAGCCATCTGGCCTGACCCTGTCACAGTATTCATTACCTGATAGTCATGTACATTCTACAACACACTTTCATTGTCCACCCATTTTAGACCTGTAAAAAGAGTGTGTAGTATGGTAAGAAAATTGACAGGACATAATGGATTCCAAGATATCTATAAACATGGAAAGCTTAGCAATTTTAAATTGTCATAAGATGGAGCCACCTACTAAGACTGCTGGCAGCCAGGCAGTCAAAAGGATCTATGTGTTCATCTGAAGATATGTTTCAGCATATATTTGCAGCTCCTGTGATGTACTAAAAGTCTGAGCATATATTTCAATTTATCTGGACCTGAGTCCATAGTTGTATTTTGATGTACTAATCTCAAATGTTAATATCATTTCCAATTTCCATTTATGCCAGCCCACTTCCAAAATGTTCAGTAGCACTACATTGTTTTTATAAAATGAAGAAAGGATCAAATGTCCTCCACAAAAATGTATGGAAGTTGACACAACAGACTATAATAATTACTGCTAAAGTGCCTCTTGAACTTTTTGATGGACAGCAGAATGCGGGCTTTCTACGCCCAAAAGACAAGCCCTTAGCTTTCAAAATCAAGTTGAGTCTGTGTTTGCTGGAATAGTATTAGGCCTTATATCACCAGTGAGTCAACCATTAGAGAGTGACATGCTAGAATGCACTTGAGTAATTCTGGCAATCTGTCCAGTTGAGGGCAGTGTTACACCCATATATCCACACACTCCCATCATTGTGGTCTGTAATATAAATATATATTTGTAGACTTGTTAAAATGAACACTATGTAAATGCATATTAAGGCTAAAATCCTGATCCTATGGAAGTGGAGTGAAAAGGACTGTATGCTCCTTTCCTGGAACAAAGGTCAAAAATGTCACTGAAAGAGTGGATGGGATCTGGAAAATTATGGTCAAGGCTTTACTGATAATGATACACACTGGAACGAATGACATTGCTGCCTTAGAAGACAATTCAGAGATCATTAAAAGTTTCAGGGAGCTGTAAGAGAGGAAATTACGGGTGATCATCTCTGAGATCCTTGCTTCCCCCACAAGCAAGAAAGATTGACAGCAGACGATATTAGAGGTAAAGCATCTACTAGATAAGTGGTATAAAGTAGAGGGGTTTTTTTTTGGTGGAACATTGGGCCTTCTTCCATAGGAAAAGGAGGATGTGTGGCCTGGTGCCATCTGAATAGAAAGGAACCGATCTTCTGGGTAGCAGACTCGCTGGAGTAACCAGCAGGGCTTTAAACCAGCATTTATGGAGAGGTTGCTATGAGTATATATACAGTACACACACACAAACAAATAACTCATGCTCAAGATAAGATAAATATAAAGAATCAAGGCCCCAAGAGATGTAAAGAGAAGTTCTTCAATTATCTAGATGCCATTGCTAGAAGCCTGTGTAAAAAACAAGAAGAATTAGAAATATCAAATTTATTTCCATAAATGAATATGATTGGTATTGCTGAAACCTGGGATGATTCAGGGATGGATGATTCACATGGCTGGAATGTTAAAATCACTGCTTACACTCAATTTAGGAAAGACAGAGAAAACCGAAGGGAAGGTGGGGTAACATGCTACATTAAAGATACCATTACCTGCTTCAGAGTTATTAACAAATTAGAAAGACAGGACTTGGAATGCTTATGGATCAATGTACCAACTGATCAATCACAAAATGATACTGGTGGGGGTTTGCAATAGATCACCAAACTGGATGAGGGACAAGATGAGCAGCTCTTTAAACATCTGTCTATAACGTGTAGAAAGAAAAATTGCATTATCATGGGGAATTTCAGTCTTGGGAACATGAGCATGCCACCATCAGTAAAAGCATCTTTGGAGTTTCTAAAACTTATAGAATATAACTTTCTAATACAAAAAGCACTGAAATCAATTCATGGTAATTCTATATTAGACCACATTCTGAAGGATGAAGATGAAATGAATACTGAACTAAAAACTAATGGTTGCCTAAGTGCAAATGATCAATCTAATTTCATTTTCTATGTGCTGGCTGAATATAGTCCCATCCATTTATATGTATACTTTATCCCACTCAATTTTGCTCACTGTTGTTTTTAGCTTTGGGAAATTGGCCTTATTGAAACACCAAGTGTAAGTATAGAGAGAAAGAATAGAGAGGACCAAGTGTGAACATAGAGAGAACCTCACCCACCTTGTCTCTCTCATATCCTGGGACCAACACAGCTTCAGCTACACTGCATACAAGTGTGTATACTCTCTCTCTCTCTCCCTCTCTCTCTCTCTCTCTCTCTCTCTCTCTCGGTGTTTCAAAAAGGCCCATTTCCCAAAGCTGAAGCCAATAGTGAACAAAATTTAGTGGGATGAAATATATAAACATAAAAATGTGAATGATAGTTAGGAATTGTTTAAAAATACTCTATTAGATGCCCTCTTCCCCCTCCCCCCCCCCATTATGCAATTAGAGAAAGGGGAGGTAAAAGAAGTAATAAAAAACAACATATAACAAACAGAGAAGCTGACAGGAATGTGTACAAATCAACAATTAGGTGATGCTAACAATTGATACGGGAAGCTAAAGGTAACAGTGAAAAAATGTATGGCCCATTTTTAAGAACGATAAGAAGGAATTCTTTAAATATACCAGGAAAAATAAAATCCTAGCAATGATATAGACCTGATCCTGGAGAAGCGTGGTAAAATTATCAATCATGATGCAGAAAAGGGAGAAGTATTCAATATTTCTGTTCTGAATTTGGAAAGCAGGATGATGTATTCATATCGTATGGTAATAATGACATATTTTCTATTCCATCAGTAATTAGTAGGGAAGATGTTAATTAGCGACTATTAAAGGTAAACATTTTTAAATCTGCAAGACCAGATAACTTGCACCCAAAAGTATTAAAAGAATTGGCTGAGGCGTTCTCATCATTATTAACATTGGCTTTTTAACAAATCTTGAAATACTGGGAAGTTCCAGTAAAAAGCGAATATTGTGCCAATATTTAAAAAGGGTAAACAGGATGGCCTGCATAACTATAGGACATTGATCCCAGGCAAAATCATAGAAATGCTAATATGGGATGCAATCAGTAAAGAAGTAAAAGACAGAATCATAATAATTGCATAATAAACAGCATAGTTATGTAGAACATAAATCTTATCAAACAAACTTGATTTTGTGTTGATGAGATTACAAGTTTGGTTGATAAAGGTATCTGTGTTGACATAATATACTTAAATTTCTGTAAGGCATTTGATTTAATCCCATTTATCATTCTGATAAAAAAATAGCACTATGCAAAATCTATGTAGCCCATATTAAATTAATTAAAAACTGGTTAACTGATAGATTGCAAAAAATAATTGTAAATGGGGAATTGTCATGCACTGGGAGTGTTTCTAGTGGGGTCCTGCAGGGTTTGGTTCTCAGCCCAGTGCTATTCAATATCTTTATGAATTATCAGCATGAAAACAAAGTAATTTTGGGTCAAATTTGCAGATGAAATAGAAGTTGTTGGAGTGGTAAATAAAGATGGGGACAGTTAGCATATTAAACAGACAGCATATTAAAAAAATTAGTTCTGCAGACTGACCTGGATCACTTGGTAAAGTGGACTCATTTGAATAACGTATATTTTAACACAGCCAAGTGCAAACTAACACACATGGGAACAAAAAAATTGGATCACACCTAAAAGATGGGGTACTTATCCTGGAAAGCAGAGACTCAGAAAAGGATTTAGGGCTCATGTAGATAACCAACTGAACATGAGCTCCCAATACTGTGACTAAGAAGGAGAATTCAATCCTTGGATGTGTAAACAGGGGATTATCACATACGAGTAAGGAGATGGAATTGCTTCTGTATATGACATTAGTGAGACCATTAGTGGAATACTGTGCCCAGTTCTGTAATCCACACTTCAAAAGGAATGTTAAAAAATGGGAAGGATTCAGAAAAGAGCTACAAAAATGATTAGAAGTCTGGAAAATCTGCATTATAGAGAGAGTAAAGAGACAAACTTCATCGTGTCTACAAGTACCTACATGAGGAAGAGATTTCTGATACCAGACAACTCTTACTTCCTTTCTTATGTGGCATCTCCATTACTGGAGGTTTGCAACGATGGTAGCCATTCTGTACAATCCTCTACTAATCTCTTTGTGGATGAATAGCCCTTTTGATGCACCCAGGATACCACAGAATCCACCCAAGAAACTCTTTTTCTGTCTTGCATTCTTCAGCCATCAGATTTTCTTTCTGGTACCCATAAACATACATCACCCTCTGAACCTCTTAAAATGTGCCCTGCAAATTGAATCTTTCTTTTCATAAACTGCCAACAAGTGTTTTCTGCGTTCCAATCATCTCCAATACTTTGTCATTGGTTACACGGTCTATCCATGGTATTTTCAGAATTCTTCTATATAATCATAATTCGAAGGATTGGAGTTTCTTTATTATTGAATATCCACATTTCACATCCGTAATTTGACACAGACCAAATGTAAGTTTTTAAGAGTCAGAATTTAGTCTTCAGATGTATGTCCCTTCTCAGCAGATGTTTATTGTTCCACAATATCTCTTTTGCTCTTGCTATTCTGATGCTGACTTCACTGTCCTATCTTCCATCTTCTGTAATGAGGCTTCCTCAGTAACAATAATGTCTCACTTGCTGTATAGCTGCATCATTCTCTGGAATCTTGCATGTTTTCCCCAGAGTCCTGAACACCACCAACAACACCAAGTTTTTGTCTTGTCCACATTCCAGTCTAGACCATATTCTTTGTCAAGTTAATCTCCATTGACTTCATCAAAACTTCTTCTGAATCAGCCAGCAGCACTGTGTCATCTGCATAGGAAATGTTATTAACCCATTTTCCATTCATCTTAATTCCATCTTCTGTTTCTTTGATTAATTTCATCAGCTCTTTAGTCCAGAAGAAAAAGGCATAATAAGATCCAATGGTTGGAAGCTGAAACTAGATAAACTCAGACTACAAATAAGGCACAAATGTTAACAATGACGGTAGCTAACCATTTGGAGAAATTTAACTAGAGACATGGTGGATTTTCCATCACTTGCAGTCTTTAAATCAAGACTGGATACCTTTCTAAAGGATGTGTTCTAGCTCAAACCAAAGCTATAGGCTTTGATGCAGAAATTCTTGGGTAAGACAATTTGGCTTGTTTTATGCAGGAAGTCAACTAATTGATCATAATTGTCTCTTCTAGCCTTAAAACCTATGAAACTTTGAATCTATGAGATTAAAGGGAATTTTGCCATTGACTTCACTGGGAATAAGGTTTGTTCCAATGGGGTTATGTAAAGTAGAGGTAATTGGACAAGTATTGAGGTGCTTTTTTGAAAACAGATTATTAAACTTTTAAATTAAAATGGCTCCCATATTTAAGGGAAATGATATTATCATTTTAATGTCCTAACTTCTCAACACTAAGCTCTATTAGACTTTTAAAGTCTGCTAAGGGAAGAGGTGGAAGGCAGCCCCATTCCATAAGAAATTTAAAACTAGTTTAGCAGAACACTAGAAAATATACTGTAGAGGATAATAGTGCTCAGGCAGTGGAAAATGGACACTGTATCTGCTCAAAGTGGGGTTAGGAGGTCTGCATCAAGGCAGGTCAACCCCACTATGTAGGGTTTAAAACCACCTTTGCTGCCATCCTCCTCTAGTTTTGTGTTCTGCACAACTCAGGCAGATCAGAAGATCTGGCTCATGACACAGATCTAGAGTTTTGTATTGGATAGGTATTTGCTCACTGGATGTCCCAAAAACTGAACCAAAGGTTCAAGAGGTGATGTGATACTAATAACTCCAATCCTAAATTATTTTATCTTAGAGCACTCCCATCAAATGTGGGAGAAAATACCCTCTCTTTTTCTTCCCATCTTTCCCAACCAGAATCAAAAAAACCCATGTACATTTTCTTAATGCATGAAGAGGTAAGATACAATTATGAATAACACTTTATAATGGTTTTCTTTTATAATGGCACTTATGAAGGAAGTAGTTGCTCTGTGCCAAATTAGAGACCACTGTTTGAATGAAATCTCTCTACCTAGGGATTCTCCCCACCTCTTCATATATTTGCATTTATTTTACAAGTCTATTTTAATGAGCTCGATATAAAACTAGAGCTCATACCTCTTGATCCTGATGAACACGTAATTACCGTTTTGATTCCCATGAGAGGCCTCTCAACACCATCTTGTCATGGAAGTTAAGGGCATAATGTTTTAATTGTAGGTAGGAGAGTATTGGGATAATGCTTTAGTTGAATATTCTACCCAATATGACCATGTCTAAAATAGCTTTAAACAAATTTCCTATCCACTGTGATCCTACTTTCCTCCTTCCTACAGGGAAGCTTGAGTTATTTCTTGTGGGTGTTACACTCAGAGTAATCTTTCACAGTACTGTGCCTCATTAGTTTGAGGAGAAATAACAAGTAGGGTGCCACACAGGTTAGTACTTGGATCAATATTTAGTTAAAATCCAGTGACTAGACCTACATGAGTGGGGGCACAAGGAGCTTTCCCTCTACAACCTGCCTTTGGTGCCTATGAGCTGGGGTCAGGCACAAACCTCAATCCTTGTGCACCCAATTCAAAAGGACTAAGGGGCTCTAGTGCTGACAGCAGAGCTATACATCTTATAGGATGGGAGAGGGTGGAAGCAGGGAAAGAGACTTTTCCCCATCTATACTAGCCAAAATAACTCTGTCAACACAGAGAGGTAATGCTGCACCCTGATAATGGTTGTAGCAAATCCTCCATGTCTGAGGCACAGTGTATCTGAGAGCTGTCACTTGGGTGATGAAATTTTACACATAATGTAGTAGGGACAGTGGCTTCCGGCTTGATTTTTGAACTCACAAATCTCATTGAAGTCAATGGGAGCTCAGGTGCTCAGAATCTTTGAAAACAGGCTATAAAAGCCATGATTTCACCCTATTGATCTGGAAGATAAAGGAGATTGTACATTGAGCATATTTAGAGATGATACCAAACTAGGAAGGGCTGAAAATAGCAGAGTAGCCTAGAACCTTTGAAATGAATAAGATTCAATGTGGATAAATGTAAAATAATATGCATAGTAAAAATAATATTTGGCATAAAGTCAAAGGAGAATGAACACTGCATGCAGAGCAGTAATGTGAAAAAGGCATTTGCAGTAAGTGTGAGTAACATTGAACAAGAGTTTATAATGTCATACAGCTGCATAAGAGGCAATAGCTATTCTGGAATAGATATAGATATATTAATTAAGATCATTCTAATTATGATTTGTATATTGCTAATGTTTGAGTTGTTCTGCATAACTGTCCTTTTAATATTTATTGTCATGTGAATATGTATCTGTTTATTACATAAGTACATGCAGCCAGGGTATGATTCACAAAGATTTTTACATGCCTAGCTCCCATTGATTTCAATGGGAGATAGGCGCCTAAGTACCTTTGTGAATCCTACCCCAGGTGTATTAGATAGGATCTAAGAAACTCTGACAGAAATAACTATTACAAAGTATGACCTAAATTCTGAGAGGCTAAAGGAACTTAACAGGCACAACTTCAGAAAAAGTAGAATAAAAGGCTATGATAATATACTATACATATTTGAATGGAAATAGTATAAGAAGGGATGAGATTATTAACAGTGGTTGAAAATGGCATAGCAAGGAACAATGGCTAGAAATGAGAAAAGAAAAATGTTGGTATGACTTTAGAAACAAAATGTAAGTCATAAGGGCAATGAGATGATGGAAAGCTCTACCCTGAAGGTAGTTAAGGCTCCATATCTACAGGAGCGTAAGATGAGGTTAGATAAAAACCCTTGAGGGATGACTGTAGAGGATGTGCTTTTCCCAGGCAGGTGGCATTACTAGTGTTGACTAAGATAACCTTTTCCAATGATTCAGGCTTAGGAGTAATGCAAGGATGTTATGGCGCTCTAAATTCCAAATTCTTTTTATAATATTTTTGTCAGTTATGGTAAGAAGATGGTACTGTCATCAGCAGGTTTTCCCCTAGCTACTCCAGCAGGCAGGGCTCAGACTGGGCAAACAGAAGCAGTGTCCTCTCCCATATTTCCACTCAGTCATCCTGGGACTGGTCTTATTAAGAAACAAAAACAACAGGCATGTGCCTAAGCTCATCCCCTCCCTCAACTCCCAGACTGGTGTGATGACATCGGAACCTAAACTTTCATTTTAAAAATTTGTTTCCAGCCTTCATGGTGGCAAAAGAAAGTTGAAAACATGAACTGAGTGTAACCAATGCAGTCGCAGATAGCCATTAGAGCCCAGGGAGGAACTCATTTTCAGAGCAGATGTGCTATGCTGCTGGGCTTATTATGCTCCTCAGTGGTCTGGGATGCCCTGCTGGACTCTGGAAGACTGGCTCCTCCCCAGTGGGCTCACATCTACCCTCAGGCTTCACTCCTCTACTCTGGCCTTTTGTTTCTGGAGGTGAGGTCGGGGATGGAGGGGTGGTTCTCTCCCAAACACCATTCACGTTGGCACCAAAACAAGACACCACTGAGAGTAGAGTGTAGGGATCTGTGATCTTCCCTGTCCTTTTTACATGCTTTGACAGCAAGGAAATAGAAGCCCATTGATGAAAATGTCAAAATTGATAACTGAGTTAATACTTCAGTACACACCTCTCAGAGCTATTGTTTTAGGCTCTCTACATATGCAGACAGGTTTCAGGGTTTTCTCTATAGCAGTTCCACTTACTTTTTTTTTTTTTTCCAAATGAATGCTGAGGTGCAATGAAAGCCAGGTTGTTGACCCCATTCATTTCAGGCCTTGCCTGTGAGATATTAGGACAGAAATCATAGACCTAATGTTAAAATCCTGTTAATTGATTAAAGGTCAGATCCAGGGCCAGATTAACCTTTTGTGGGCCCGGTGACAAACATATTTGTGGACCTCCATGGAGGCAATGGAGCATGGCATTGGAAGGTTGATCTCCAGAGCGAGGGCCCAGCCAAGGGCAATGGGGCATGACATGGCAGGGGCAGCCCTGCACCACCCAACCCAGTGCAGGGCACTATTTACAAACCGCCAGTTGCCAGATGCACAGTGGCCCGCTCGGCCCCATGCTGCCAGCATGACCCTTGCCCCAGGGCTGGAGCACCCACAGAAAAAAAACAGTGTGTGTTGAGCACCCACCGACGGCCCCACCAATCAGCTTCTCTCCCTCTTCCCCAGAGCCTCCTGTGCATCGCCGATCAGCTGTTCAGCAGTGGGCAGGAGGCACTGGTGGGGGAGGAGAAGGGGCAGGAAGAGGTGGAGCAAGGGCGGGGGCGCTCAGGGGAGAGTGCGGAATGGGGCAGTAAGAGGTAGAGTGAGGTGGGGCAGATGTGGGAAGAGGCGGGGTGGGGCCTTGGGGGAAAGGGTGGAGTGGGGGCGAGACCTGGTGCAGAGCAGGGGGGTCAAGCACTCACAGAAATCAGAAAGTCGGCATCTCTGCAACACCCCCCCGACTCCCTATGCCCAGCTCCACCACCCCCAGACCCCTTCCACAAATGCACAGCACCCTGCACAACACCACCCCTACCCAGCACCCCCTGCCCACCACAACTGCCCAGCACCCCACAGAGAACTCCCACTCCCTAGTGCCCCAACACACACACACATCTTCCCCACCCCCTCATAGCCCAGCACCTGCCCCCCCTAGGCTCCCCCAGAGACCCATTCCCTGACGCCCTGCCTCCCGGATGCACTCACCGGCTCTGCTGGGAGGGAACTGTGTCTGCTGGGCTGGTCCTGGAGAGGGGAATTGCTCCAGCCCCTCAGGAGTGGCGCAATCAGCCAGGTCAGGGCCTGCCCTGGCCGGACTGTCTCAGAACTCACTTGCCTGGAGGGGCCAAGCCAAGGCCCCACACTGTCATCCCCTCCCAACTGGCTGAGACTGGCCAGGCTTCTGCACCAGTCCCAGGCAGCTCAGGTCCGGGGGCCCCACAGACGGTGGGAAGCAGAGATTGCCGGAGGTGCACTGGGGTCTGGCCAGGGGAAGGAGAGGAGCCGGCAGGTGGGGCCAGGGGGCAAAGAGGAGCCAGTGGGTGGGGCCAGGGGCAGAGAAGAGCCCTCAGCCAACCCAGTGATGGGTGGAGGGGAGCCAGCGAGCTAGCAGGTTCTCGGGGTGCAATGCAAGCAGGGTAGGCTGGGCCCCCTTCTGAGCATGGGCCCGGCTCCATGACACCACTGGCACCATTGTAAACCCAGTACTTGTCAGGTCCAGCACTGGTGTAAAATGAGTGCAACTCCTCTCATTCACTGGCAGAGGTGGCGAGTTGTATGGGCCCATGGTGCCAGTTCTCCAGCAAATTCAGGCCCCCGGGGGCCCAGCTCCAACAATGTTCACGGCTGGGTCTCTCCCTCGGCCCCACCTGCTGCCAGCTCCAGCATTTTTGGCACCCCAAGTGGCAAAAAAAAACTTGCCACCCCAGAGCCCGACGTCCTGCCGCCCTTTTACATTCGCCGCCCCAGGCACCTGCTTGGAGGTGGTGCCTGGAGCTGACCCTGCCCCACATGCCTCCCCCAAGCGTCCCTGCCTCACCTGTGCCCTGGGCACCGGGAGGCTGCCCCCTGCAACTCCATGCTGCACTCCCCCGCCAGCCACTGCTGGCTAAGGGAGCGGCGCTGGCAGCAGGCTGGCTGCTGCACCTGTGCAGGGAGGAGGTCAGGAGCCTCAGCAGCATAGCAGCCCTCCCCCACAGCAGGCGCCTCTGAGGGGGTTTATCCTGTCTGGACCTCCTGAGCAGCAGCCTGGGGCTTGGGTGAGTATTGTGCTGGGGGGGAGGGGGAACAGAGCGGGGTCCCTCCACCGGAGCTTGCTGCTGCAGGCAGACAGAGGGCTGGGGGGAGTCCTCTCTGGCCTAAGTCCTGGGGAAGCCTCCCTGCTGCACCCCAAAGTTTGAACTCCTCATCCCCCACTCAGCCCCACCCCAGAGCCCGCACCCCCAGCCAGAGCCCTCACCCCCTGACCCCAGCCCTCAGCCCCCTCCTGCACCGTGAACCTCATCCCCAGCCCCAGCCCTCACACCCACACCCCAACCCTCTGCCCTAGCCCCGAGCCCTTCCCACACACCAAACCCCTCCGTCCCACCCCATTAATTTTGTTTAATAATAATCAACGATGGATAAATAATAACTTAATAAAGTTACTCAGAGAAAAAGAACAAAAGGGTAATTCATCAAGTGATGGCCTGAGTTCGACACCCAGCTTGCAAACTGAAGTTATACAAAAGAAAGATGTGGCAAATCAAAAAGATAAGCAAAGGAGTTTTCCTCAGTCTTGTCTATCAAGATTTACGTGGTTGGAGTACAATAGTGAATTAGACAGAGCTTTTTGCTTTTGCGGGTTCTTGATCCAAGAGTGCTTGGTTGTTTCTGTGTTCAAAAGAGTATGAATAAAGTTGATATTCTTAGTTAAATAAATTGTTCTTACAATAGTGATATTGTGCAATATAGGGAAACTGTTAAATGCTTACTGTTTTCAGTCCATTTTTACATTATTTTAGAAAATATACATCAGCTTACAAGGCAGGTGTGTCGGGGGTGGGGCGGGACTCGAACCCGTTCTGAGCACCACCAAAAATTATACAAACCTGCCGCCACTGTTCACTGGAGTTGCACCCATTTACATCAATTGAGTACCTGGCCCCAAAAGTTTCTCTTGCTACTTCATTATGTAGCAATGTATAGAAATGCCAGTATTTTAGTGGGTGTGTCCATATTTGATTTCTGGTTTAAATCCCTTTGATTCATTAGAGTTGCCCAGTTTTTGCTCGACTTAAATAAAAAATGACAAGCAAAAATTCATAAGGTTGCAAGGTCAAGTACTTCAAAGTGCTTTGAGAGTTAGGAAATTCCAGAAATAAGGCTGCCCATGCAACCTTCACTCAATTCCCTTCTGCATTTGCATTATGATACAGTCTTTAATTACATGAAAATATACTTTTTTTTCACAAAACCCCTACTTCATGCAGTGCATTTGGTGGATGGAGCTCAGTGAATGAGGAAACTGTTCAATATTTCTTCCCATCCTTCTCATTCAATGTGTAGCCTGACATCTTAATTACCATCATCCAAACCCTACACTTACTAGGGAACTAATTTCTTTGTGGGCTTTTCTATGGTGCAACATCATTTTAATATCTTAGTGCCTCACAAATATTCATGAAATTATCTTTACAAAACCTTTGTAAAATAGGAGAATATTATTATTCCCATTTTACAAAAGAGGAAACTGAAAGAGAAAGGCAGAGTGACTTGCCTGAGGTTACACAGTAAATCAGTGGCAGAGCCAGATGTAGAACTCAAGAGCCCCTGACTCCCCAGCCTACAGTCATTCCTCTCGTTCACTGGTTTCAAGGGAGTTAACATCCACAGGTTTCACAGCTTCCAATAACTGCAGCTACAGTCAGGAGCACTTAGCACTTCTGAAAATCAAGCCCAAATGTCTCAGGTTGGGCACCCAAAAAATGAGAAACGCAGATAGTGGCCACCTGCAAATAAATTTTGGTTGAAGTGACTTGTTTGCATCACATCAGAAGTCTGTGGCAGTATCGCTGTACACCTGTACCTGTAAGGTGATGAGTCACTCCTGTGCTGCGCTCCAGCCAATCCGCAAGCCGGGAACGGGTCTGGTGACCCCAAGGCAGGAAAAGCCCCACAGCACTAACAGCAGCTCAGTGTCACTCCAGGATTTGAAACTCTGTCCTGCCTGACAATGCAACAGACTCCCCAAGCCTTAGCCTGCTCCAGCCTTGTTCCTAGTCCTTCTCTTGCTCCTGCCCTGTTCCTAGTCCTGATCCAACCCCACTCTGGACTCCTGATTCTGCCTCTGAGCCTCTGACCCCCTGACTCTGACCACTAGGCCTGACTGTCCTGACTCTAACCACGAGGCCTGATCATCCCCATCACAGTTTCTGACTGCATCCTTTCACTTCCTGCTATCTCCTGTGTCATTTTTTATATACCTTCCATCTTCAACAGCAAATGTGGTAGGTGTCCTATGGAAAACCACAGCCCTCATTGAAGGATCCTGGCTTTCAACTGACTCTCTTTTCCTCATTCTAGAACTCTGTGAGGTCACTATTAATTATATGTGAAATGTATATTTTAATTGCTTCTAAATTACATCTGAAATTTCTGAGCTTTCTGATGGTAAGTACCAAGCTTTCACCAAACCATGATGTAATTTGTGAGCAGTACAAACAGTATGGAGCCCAATGTCTGAGGCTGTAAACAAGTTTCATTCTGTCTTATTAATAATAAAATAATAGCATAATAAGCAATATCAGAGGAAAGATTGGGGGAGTAGAATTGATTTCATAGTCTGTCAGATACATATATATCAAAGAAATGTTTATTGTGTTTTTTCTTGAAAACTGTCTAAGAAATGATATACATAAAAGAATGTGTAACTTTTATATTTGGTTATTTACACAACAACACTGACATGTAGAAATGCTATTTGTACATTTTTTCTTACAGGTTTTTATCTTTCTTATGATGAGAGATTGTTGTAATGTTAAAGTATATCTACTCCTGGCAATTCTCAAAGGTCATCTGTTCACTGGAGAGCTAGCAGGCACCACTGATAGCATTCATTCTGAAATGTGTGGGCTGTGGCAAAGGTGGCCTGGGTTTCTCTGAAAGATGTAGAGAATAGTATAATTGGATCTCTCCCATGTTGGATCCTACAGGATCCTATTCTGTCTCCCCCATTCTGTTCTGTATGTATGTGTGGCCACTGAGGGAGATTGTGAAACATTTGGGGCTGAGCTAGCAATTCTTTTCCACCACTGCCCAGATGGTATGACCTCTGCTGAGATTCTAAAAGTGCTGAATACCACAAGAAAGGCTGTGTTCACAGTATTTCTGGCTGGGACTAGAAATGGAAATGCCAGATGACAAATGAGAAAGCCTGTTCTCGTTAGATTTCCAGTCCAGTGTTGCAGACTCAAGAGGTTCAGAAAGTTAAGCCGACGAACTTTTGAATGCTTATCTGAAATGAACCCAAATACCACACCTTTAGAGATTAAAGCAGACTGGAAACTAGTATACAATCCTTGGGCAAAATCCTCCTATCATGTTGGAGGTAAACAGCAGAAATGCTGGTTTATCTAAATAGCAATGTAGAAATGTAGCTTCTCGAGATGCTTCCATGCTGTAAAAAGGGATTTCTGCAATTTCAATACCACATTATTGGCCCCAATAGATCTCCAAAAGGGCTGTGATCTGGCCAGAAAGGAATCTTTTTAACCCTTTTTAATCTTTTTAACCATATCACAACTCAGATTGTACTACCTCAGAATTTGCTGAAATGAAGACCATGCTAGGCAGAAAAGATATCATACCCCTCAAGTAGAGTAATTTGAGACATAGCAGACACCTTAGACATGGAGACACTAGGCGGATGGATGGACACATATATCCTCACACATACGCTAATGTAAAGATCACAAAGCAAACAGCAATATAGAACATCACCTAGGTTGTGGACTGTCTCTGGAGGACAGGATTTCCAAGACTCCATGAAATCAGGTTGGCAGCTTCTGAATGTAATCTTCCTCCCACGTGTCTCATGCAAAGCCATAGTAAATAACATACCTGGTCCTCAGATCAGAACCCAGGACACATAGAATTAAATGCCATAAAGTCCGTTACAAATGTAAACCTGGTGTAGAGCCTAAAGATGACATTGGTCTGCTATCCATTATCAAAAAACATGTGAGGGGGAAACAACACATAACTCTATCTTCTAGCCACAAGGATCATTTCTCCTGACCACCATATACACACATTTTGTTTTATATGATACCAGAATGTTAGCTTCCTTTTTTGATACACTCTCCCTTCTCATGCTTAGCTGGTGACAGTCATTTTGCACATCCTCTAAATGCCATGCAGACATGGTACTACTGTACCTCTTGTGGCCACTTACACCTATTTTCTGACCAATTTACAGGAGGCTGAGTATGACTTCCCTTAAACCAGTGTAAATCAGGAGTAATTCCATCAGAGTGTAAAAACACAGTGAGATCAGAATCAATTCCCCGCCTAGGTAATTTACATTATCACATATATCATTGCTGCATTTTGGCCTTTATAAAAGGAAATAAGATATGTGAAACTGTTGACACAAACACTGATTATTAAAATCTCACTAAAAATTCTTGATATCTTTATCATATATATTCCCTCACCCTACTGTTGTGTAATGTTCTCTGTGCTGATTAGCTAAAACAGTCCTCTTCAAAGATGCTCATTTTATTCATAGAATGACTTCAGTGGAAGTGCTACATCTAGAGTGCTTGCAGGATCATGTCTATACAGTATAAAGGTAAATTATTATTAATTATTTATTACTATTAATTGTAGCTGATATACTTCCCCCTTTCAAATTCTAACAATTTATGAGGAAATCTATCTGAGATATTTCTAGGGCATTTGGTATCTAAGCACGCTTAGATGATGATGGTGGTGGTGGTGGTGGTAACTGAGTATCTTAGCTTAGATCACAATGAAAACTACTTTGGTGATCTCAGCCTATGCTCAGATGGACATTTGTCGATATCACAAAGTTGCCACACAGTTGGGCACAATTCAGCTCTATTGGCAATTTCTGCCATATAGGGAACAAAAAGAATAGAAAGGACGCTGCAGGACAGGACTTAGATGCATTTGCCAAACCCTGGGGTCTGATTCTGCTCCCACTGGATCAGTGAGAGTGAGATTGAGCTCATAGTGTGGAAGTTTTCTACATTACCTGCTCACACTACACCTATCTCTAGCTAGTGCTATTGGTCCTTAGCTTTCAGAAATTACTTTTGGAGCTGCTGTCTCTAGTTATGGATAAATAATTCAGGACTCATGTGCAGCCCCCCAGGACTCACGTCCAGTGAGAACTCTCTGCACATGTATCGTAACCCTCGCACAGGTAAAGAAGAGATCAGCACCTTCTGTGGCAGCATCTCCCCTTCCCTAGGGCTACATGAAGGGTGCTCTGGAAGAGCACGGATGAAGTTAGAACGGGGAAGTTAGATAAGTGGTTAGGATGATGAGAAGTAGATAGGCCAGGTAAAGGATAATATTTTCTTTCCCCCACTATCCCTATGTTGATTCGTCAAGAAAGTGGGAGCCTCTGGAGCAACCACTGGCTAGGAAACCTTTGCAACTGGTCTCCAATGGCACTGTGCTGTCAGGGAATGCAAGCGAGATACCAGGAACACAGAGCTAAGGTGAACACATAAGAGCTTCATGCAGATGACTCTGGGCCCAAGATCTGTGAGATTTGGAGAGTACCCCCAATAGCCCCTTCTGCAAAGGAAAGGAGTAAAACTCACCCCCTGAGGGAACAATTCAGGAGACATTTCTCTGAAGAAAACCTGTCACAAATATCCTCCCTTTAGCCCCTTCCCATGGGATTTCGGCTAGAGGGGACAATCAGGCCTCGACACATTAGATACAGATTATCCACTTAATCTTATTTAATATGTTATTGTTATCCTCCCTCCCCTCCTCCCTTATTCCAAACAGACAAATATATCTTCTTATGATTGCTGCACTAAAACATATCCCTCTTCACTGGTTTAAGCCTCACCTTCCAAATTTAATTTTCCTTACAAAATAAAAGAGAAATGCATTTGATGGAGGAAATTACAGCTAAATTAAGATCAACATTAGACAAACAAATCAGTAAATGGCTGCTGGCTATTGATTTACTTTCTGAACTGATTTTGCTGTCTTAAAAACTCTTTTCCACTCTTACAGAGGAACACAAGCTATACCCTTTAGGGCCTAGTCTACACTAGGGTCCTTTTCCCCAAATTCTAACTGGTGGTAAAGCTGATTCAGCTAATCCAATTTTAAAATTGGTTGGAGCCATAGCATAGACTTTCTTAAGACAGATTCAGGTGAAACAGTTCGGGCTGCCTGGTGCCTGGTCTAAGATAGTGTTTCCATCTGTTTTAAAATAGAGTAGCAGAACTGTTTTAAAACCATTTAGAATTCTGGGAGGTGTGTGGGACAGTACTGACACTTGCAGGAGCTCTGAGAGGCATTGTATCCCTGGGTTACCTTACAGCTGCACCACCCCCAGCACAGGGATGGGTCTTCTTTGAGCCTTATGCTTTTGGGACTCTGTGACTTTTTGTAATAGCTTATTAGAAGGAAAAAAACCCATCCTATATACCAAATTCTCACATTTTTTAAAAGTACAGATTGTAACTGTATTAAGGCAGTAAGATATTTTTAACTTAGACTTCTCAATTGTGTCTCTGTCTTCCCCAAAACCAGAATAGTGTTTAAAGTGCATTTACAGTCAGATTTTCTCAGGTAAGGCATCCTGAAAATAGTATTGTTCTGGTGTAGGCTTTCAAATACATTTCTGTTGAACTTTTGCAGGTTTCTTGAACCTTTGACCACATTTTCATATGACCACATTTTTAAAATATGTCCTTAATAATTGTACAGGAGCAAGCATGAATACACACTATTTATTCAACTGGATAGTACCTTTTAAAAGACTTTGTTATTGTAAACCCAGAATAATTTTGGAATTACTGAAGCTTCTCTATAAAGCAGAGAAAGCTTCTGTAATATAAAAAGAACAGTTTTACAGTTCTGCTTTAACTTCCCGGGAAGTCCTTATGTAATTGCATTTCAATGGGCACAAAAGCAGGTTTTTCCATTAAATTACTGCTGTACTTATTAGAGGTGTAGTCAGAGGGTTTTAATAGCAAAGAGCTTGTACTGCAGATATTTAGCTCTGCTTTCTCCAGCAGATGTCACTTGCAGTACATAATAATTCATGGAAAGAAGTGAGGGCAGATAGAGATGCACTGTATTCCTTGAAATATAAGCCATATGGGGGTTGGGAAACATTCTGGTGCCTTGTGTGTGTATTAAGTTTGGCATTTGGGTTGTTTTAACTGATAGCCCTAAAATAACAAAGGTAAAACATTTTTGTTTCCAATTTATCCAGTGAAGATTATGCTTATAATTCCTGTAATTTGAAAAAACAGAGTGAGATGCATTTAGTTGTTGACACATATGAAGCCTGGGTCACATCTGATCTAATCACTGCATTACCAGTTTATATATTATTTTTATTCCAAGGTGCATTTAACATAGAGTTGAAGTTTAGTGAGATGATACATATTCCGGGTCAAAGCAAAACTGCCAAGAGCACATTTTTCCCTACAAAGTGAAGGCTTGGGGATAAACTGTGTATCTAAGGCAAACTGCCCTGTGTTGGCAGTGGTCAGGAAGTGACCTGCCCTCACAGGAACTCTGAGAGACTTCAGGCATGATTCTCCACTCATATTACAATGGTGTGTAATTCTGTTGTCTCCAGTGGAATCACTACTGATTGACACCAGTGACAAAGAGAAAGGAATCATGCCCACAGTACCTCAGGCATGCCGAGTGCCTCCAGGATCTCTGGATGAGAAGAAGGTGGAGCATTTGCTTCTCGTTTGGCTCCCCACCCCCCCCCCTGACCCCGCACCTGGCTCCTTAGCAAAGATCATAGTAACATTATGAGTTCTAGGCTCATGTGGCCCTTTTGCTCCCTGATCACAGGAACTGCAGGCTTTTTGGGCTCCTGTCCAGACAGTGCAAAAGGCCCTCTCCTGCCTGGGCAAGTGCTCAACACAATCTGCCCTTTAGTTTAGACCTTTTCTTCAAAATGTGTCCACACTCATTTTTTTTTCCCTGACCATTTCATAAATGTAATGATCAGGACAGTAACTGGCCAATCTTACCCTTATAATGTTATTTGTTGTCACTTAGGGTCCCTTAACTCACTCTTCCCTTTTTCTTCCTATTTTCTTGCCAAGCCCCACAGTAAGGTTCTCCTATATGCTCAAAAGGGGGGCAGGGCCTCTTGTCTGACTAAGGCTGCAACTGCTCTAAATAGACTTGGGAATAGGAAAAAGGAGCACCCTTTTTCCGCCATTCCTGCCTCTATCCATGCCCACACAAGAAAATAATCTGGGGCAGTTTGGGTGAGGAACATCCCCTCCCCAAAGAAGGCAGACACCCCAGGGGCCTGGGCATGAGCCCCTGTACTATACTGCTCCCCCAGGAATCTAGGAAATTGTCAATGGGATGAAACAACCCAGCCTGAAAAGGTGAAGGAGCTGGGAAGAAGCAAGTCAGAACCCACACAAAATACAGCAGGAAGAGCACTGCCTGGGGAGCTAAACAGCAAGTTACTATGATCTTGGTCCTCATCTGTGAGCTACTTGCACCCTCCTGCTGGCCCTTATATCTGACAATGGAAAAAGGAAATTTAGGCTTGTGGTTTCCTCCCACCTAGGACCCCTCCTCACCGTGCAGGGAATTTGTCTGGGTAAACCTATGAAGAGCCATCCTGAGTTTGAATCTAGATCCCATTCATTGGATCAGACCTTGGGTCTGTTTTGTTCAATGTATAACAAAGTTGTGATGCCAGGAGTGCTCACCTGGTCCTTATTTCCTGGTTCCAGTCATATGTTAAGGGTTAGGGCTGCAAAAGGTTATATCCCTGTCACAGGGCAGTGGTCAGTATCCCCTGACTCTATGACAAAAGAGTTCACAAGTGGCTAGGTAGAGAGCAATTAGAGATACACCAGGAATTCCGGCAGGAGCAGGTGAAGGAAGGAGATTTGGAGAGGAGACAGCAAACAATTTCCTGTTAAATTAATTCATGTATTGACCCTGTGGAGGCTTTGATATGTCCTAGCTGAGCTACTTTCCGATTGTCACCCACCAGGAGTTTC
This sequence comes from Lepidochelys kempii, assembly GCF_965140285.1. Lineage (NCBI taxonomy): Eukaryota > Metazoa > Chordata > Testudines > Cheloniidae > Lepidochelys > Lepidochelys kempii. Next base: position 78,162,162 of record NC_136385.1, read on the forward strand.
TTCTGAGAAAAACCTCACTAACATGTCCAAACTTTGATCACTCACTACATAGAGATGCTGGTCCAAGTTTCTAATCAAATAATCTTACTTTTATGGGAAAATAGAACAAGGCTCTCAGTCTTCTGCTGAAATAAAGATCAGGCTGTAGCACTAGTGACCTATTTTCACTGGTAATGCAATAGCTACTATGAGTTCAGTGCACCAGACGGAAGAACAAATTTCTTCTGAGCAGCACTTGGATACCATGGTGATGGGTGCAATGTAAGAATCTAAATAGAATGGGAAAATGCTCAGCATTTATCTCCTTTACTTTTATGCATGCATTTACAGGGTTGCTACCAGTTCCTAATCTAAAAAGGCAGTAACTCTCTTATTTGGAGTAATGAAGATTATATGATTTACTGAATGTGACAAGACGCTGCAGCCCCTCCCCCAAAGTCTCTCCTCAAAAAAACCCTCAAGATTATTTAATTTGAAGAAATTAGAGAGGATTTGAGTGGTACTAGCTGAGGAGACATTTCATGCAGGGAATTATAATGATAACACTGTGTTCATACAGATCCCCCTTTCAGCTGAGGAGCTCACATTGATTTATAAACATCAGTGAATGAAGACTCACAGTACCTTGTGAATTACCTATTATGAGCATCATTTTACAGACAGAGAAATTGAGGCACGGCTTAAATGACTTGCCCTAGGTCAGCCAGTGATTCAGTGGCAAAGCCAGAAGTAGAATCTAGAACTGCTGATTTCCAGTCCACTAGCTAATGTTCTCCCCATTCACTCACTCTGAGGAGGGATTCATTTCTTTCACAAGAAACTCTGAAGATGAGAAGAAAAGTCAAACTGGACTTTTAATTTTTCAAGAGGATCTTTTTAAATTTATTGTTTATTCACACTGTAGAATTCACAAATAAAGGGAGTTTCTTGCAGAATTGATTTTGAATTTAAACATGGAATATACAGGTATTTTGTGGTCTCTAGATAGCATGAGAGACATATTTTCTGACAAGCTTATCTTGGGGATTGGGGAGGACGTGAGGTTATCCTTTTCCAAAGTTATTCGACATCTGGGTTTCCCCTTCTGCAGTGTTTTGACATGAGTTAATTGCAAGCTTCATTCCTGTGAGTGGAGGCTTTTAAACACAGCACTGCAAGAAATCATGTGCTTCTCTTTCTTAAAGGACCAAAGTCCCCTGTACCACTGCCAAATTGATGTTATTGCTTGGTTTTGACATCAGTGCTACTATGTATGTATAACTTCACTTGACCCATTACATATCCCTTCATTAGTTATCTTGGAGAACAGAGAAACCACAGAGGACACTGAAGAAAGAATGCTGGCTAATATCTTACAGTTTGTGTTTAGTAATCAAAGAAGGAACATTTAGGAGAAACAAATACATTGGAGTAATTTTTAAATGAGTGCTTTATTCATTTATATTCAGCAGTTTTACCTTTTGGCTCTATATACTCATCAACATTTTAAACTATTCCATTTTAAATAGCCACAAAGCTCACAAGTGAGACAGAGATCCAATACTTTATTGATGCTTACAGAAGGGCAAAATGAAAAAGCTCTGATTTAAATGGTTAGGTTGGCCATCTTTCAACCTGTCATTATTTTAAAGCCCTGTACTCCAGCAATTTGCCCTAAGACTTGCAACTCACTCCCACTTCATAGAAAAAAATTCCCTGAAACAAGTGGATAATCTCCACTGAACATGATTTTATGATAGTACTCTGATTCACAGGTGAACCTTCTTCTGAAACCACATCCAGTAAGTAATAGCGTTATTTTACAACATTGCTGTTCAGATATATTGAAAATTGAATGTTTAGCTTAATAAGCAAAACAATACAAGAGATGGGACAGGCAAAAGAAATTGTAACTGCCTTGAAAAAAATAAAAAAGTTATGTCTGGTCACTTTATACACAGCAGTTATCCAAGTACATGCTGAACTGCAAAAATATAAACACAGACAAAAAGAGTCTTTATATGTCTTTCTTCACCACGTGCACATTTTTTCTCCTATGTCAAAAACTGTAACTGCAATTTACAAGTATATGCACAATCAAATTGCTATTGATTTAACGATGCATTTCTTTGATGTCCCTTGCCTTCACCTCATTTTGCATTATTTCAAACTGTCAATGATTTGTGACTCATGAATATTCAAATCTAATTTGCACTTACAAATAAGCATGCACGCAAAAAAGGTAATATGTCTATATTTGCCCTGTTGTTTTGTATTTATTTGCAGATTGTTTTCTTAAAAATACTCTTAAAGTAATTCCATCTATTTAAACACAAGTGGCCTGATTCTCCCCTCACACCAGCTTTAACCAGTGAAATTCCAGTAACTTCAATATAGTTACTCCTAGCTTACACCAGAGAAGAAACTCAGACCCAATTATTTTTCCTGTCTTTTTCCCCCTGCTGACTTCACATTCAAACTATCAGTATTTTTTGCAAACGTGTTTCTTTGTAACAACAGCAATTTCTATTTATTACTTTAGTAAGGGAGAAAGGCCTGAATTAAAACCCTTTATCCTAACACCTTCAAACTTTACAGCAGTTCAGATCTGCATTTGAATTGGAAAGCCATGATTTGGAACCATTGATACTTATTGATAAAACAATATTTTACTTTTGGGTACCATAAATATTTCATTTCTTCCTCTTTTTGTATGGTGGTAGTAGACACAAAACAGAGTTTTACAACTGTAAAAATTACAATATAGAAATATAGTAGTTTCCATCAAAATAAGGACCCAACATTCACATATTCATAGCTCCCAGTCGATAGGAAGTTTCAAGGCATAAAAAATGCAGGACCAAGCCCTTTATGTATACTTTTCCATTTATGTTGGGGTAGGTAAAAAATTGAATGGCTCCCTCGAACACTAAAAACTCCTTTAGATATTTATTCTCAGATCAAACTGTTATCCTGAATCTATAGGGTGCAGCCAACACCTTATCAATGGCTGAAATCTGAAAACAACAGATCAAGGAGCATCTGCCTCTGGGACAAACAATATTTTTCTTGATCCAAGCACCAGACCCATTTGTAACACAGAATAATTTGGAGTTAAACCTAGGTAGGGGAAGAAAATTAGGACAATTCTCCTCATGAATTTTGGTTCTTTATAATAATGCTGTAAAATTGTAATTATATTGTCTTCACAAAAAATAGAGCTGATTTAATACTGCAAAACTATATTTGGAACTGGTGTTCAGATTCCAAATGAGAGTTTAGTTTGTCATGTTTGTATCCCTTTTTACTCACTATATGTGAACATTCGTACAAACAGATGTTCGTCTCATAGATGGGTGCGATGGGTGCTCTTTGTCCTTTTATTGACTTAAATGGAAGCAAAATCAGGTGTGAATATTTGTTATTGCTTTTTGCTGTTAACCTCCTGTTTAATAAACTTTAGCCAACCAGTTGGAGAGCAGAACTAATACCATGTGACTAAGGTAGCCAGTCATACATCAAGAATAATGAATTGCAAAGAGTCTAAATGAACATTTTGCAAAGGGCCCATAGACTGAAATTTGTTTGCCTCAACTATTCAACTTGCAAGAAACGAATACTTTCACAGAAATAAGGATTGATTATGGGGCCCTAATCCTTCTTTGAGGTTTTTTGGTGCTAACATAACACATATCAATAATCATGCATTTGAGAACAGAAAATAGCACTATTTTGACCAGCTAGTATGTATTCAAAATTAATAATTTGATCAGCTCTTCCATCAAGAGAAAACCTTTGGAAAAAATGTGTGTTTTAATGTGTGTGAATGATGCAAATGAAATATTTCAGTATTTAGTGTAAAATAACAATAAATATATCTAGTTTAATAATTTTTTCCACTAGAGCCAGGATCATGCAGCTAAGTGACATGGCTCAGCTGTTGTGAAGTACAAGGTAAAGCCAAGTGCCCTCAAACACCCAAGAAATAGTATTATCAAGTGTGACACATGCCTGGATATGTCTTATAGTGATCGTAATATGGCCTCAAGGTAAGAGTACAGGACAAACACTTCTTATGTTTTTTGGTTTTTTTTATTGTTTTATTTCTCTACTCCAAAGAACTGCTTCTATTAGAGCTTTTTATGCCACAATCAATAGAACTATTAGTGATGGGTTGTAATTGCATATGACGTAATACTAGGAGGTTTATAAATTTGTGTATACTTGCTTTATAAGAAATGTATTAGTATATTGTGGATTAATCTTGTTTCATCACTTAAGAAGCCTGTTTATTTCTGCAGATGTGGAAAATATTTTAAACTGCAGCATATATCATGCACTTCATAATATCAGAGATGGTGTTGAAAACATGTCATACAAAAACTATGACTGACAATAGCTAAAATACTAATTAAGGGCCTGATCCTCTGAGGTGCCTGGAGCTTGATTACTGTGTGCTGAAGGTCCACAATTCCTATTAAAGTCAGAGGGAATTAGGCATACTCAGCACTTTTCATGGGGTGCTCAGCATCTTGCAGAATCAGGTAGATAGCCATGTCCTGTATTCCTCAGTCAGCAAAAATCCCATTTAAATCAATGGGAGTTTTGTCTATAAGTTTGGACCCCAAAATATTGAAGGCTATCAACATATGGAGGGGATTGCCTGAAGCAAAGCACAGCTGGAAGGTTGATTCCCTTCAAAGGCATCTTCTCCTCTAGCAGATGAGACCTACAAGATGATTTCAGGTCTTTTGAAGTGTGCAGATCTACATGATTAACAGAGGTCAAATCTCTGGCTTCCTGGCTTTCTGCATGAAGATTATTATAAATATTATTATATTAGCATAATCCTGCCAGAAACACTTAGGCCAATCCATCCCTGGTGGAACACTATTGAAGTCAGTGGAGTACACCAGAGATGGGTTTTGCCCTTTGAGTCTTATCAGCTAGCTGTAAGGGAAGGAGCTCTGAGTAATTAAAGTCTCTGAATACAATGAGCTGCCTAGTCATGAAACTTCATTGTTTGCTTTGAAGAGTAAAATCACTTCATTCTATATCCATGTTCTTTGACACCATCATTATTTTTTATTTAAAAACATACAATTGCCAGCATAATTCATAATCAATACAGCTCTCTAGACTTTCTTAGGTAGCCTGAAATTGCTCATGGATGTAGTGATAGCCTGAGATTTGATGAGCCTATTTGTTGTCTCTTCTAGTTCTTCTTCATCCATCTTGTGAGGGGCATTTGGTAGCTGCATTAGCCCTTCCACAGCAGTGTAATTTTGAACCATCCCGCTTAACCTGCCAAGATTCAAAAAAATAAAAAAAAATGTAAATGAAGGACACCAGAAAAAAATTAAAATAAAACAAACAATCATGCAGATTTTTCCCTTCACAAAATGAGGTGAAATAGTTTTATTTTCCCTGGGTTTTTCTAAGCACCTGTGGTGTAATTTATTTAGTAGGAGTGTTGGAAGCGGACAGATAGGTGATACCAAACATGTGTAAGAAAGAAGTTACATGTAGGTCTGTAAGGGTGGGTGGCAGTTGAGTGTTTTCAGGATGCATATAATAAATCTTAAAAGGATGTAAAGGGGAGCAGGCTAATGAATTTGGAAGCTGCCTTCTCAACTGTCTCATCTGTAGCTGGGTGTATAGGGCTTTTTCTTCTGGAGACTGTAGGACAAAGGTTCAGAAACACTTGAATATCTTCATTATGCCTAAATTGGTCTTCTGTTGCAGCTTTAACCATGCACAGAGAGGGATGGGACTCAGAAATATGTCCTGATTGAGTGGGACAAAAAATGCTTCCCTTTTGACCTCCATCCCCTTGGGGGGAGATGCTGCACCTAACAATTGTTTCGGGCGCTGAGAATTTGCTCCCATTTGTACTAAACCTCTGGAGCACGTTTCTACTGAGTTGTTGAAAGACTTTATAAGACTGGCAACGGCACCCTGCCTTTGGCTAATGAGTCTGCCCAGGAGAATATCACCTGCAATTACTTTCAGGGAATAACAACATACCAATGACCAGTAGGTAACGTGGACTCTGCAGAGGGAAACGAAACATACTTTCCTAGGTAGAAAAGGCTATGAATCAGGGTTAATTATCCAGTAGAGGGAACAGGGTTATACTCTCACTTCCTGACTCGCATCAATAGATCACCTCAAAATGTGAGCTACTTACACAAAAACATTTGCAAAGTTCAGCTCCCCCCACTTCGTAGCTTTTGTTGTTTTATTCATAATGAAATGTGGTTGAGGTACATTTTCTTTCCCTACCATTTGCAATTTATGAGGTAAGTTGCTCCACACGTGGTTGGTTTGGACCGAGCTAGGGCAGCCAAATAAAACTGAAGAAGTTGGTGGCGATGAGAACGTAGTTAATGTCAGTGGGATATTTAATCTAATGCAAAGTTTAATTCAACGTTTTACATGTGCGCAAAGTATCTGAAGAAGACACCATGCTTCCCTCAGACATCATTAAGGAGGTGGGGCAATCAGGCAAGAGGCTACCTTTAGCTTCCGGGAGGTGGGAGTACTCTCCATTGTAATCCTTTATTATCCTAGCACATAGAGGAAGGGAAATGTGTCCCAGGTGATTTGATTATGTACATTCCTAGGAGGGAATGGAGGAAGAGGGGGAGGGCACAACATTTTGGCTTGAACGGTATGAAAAACGTGTGAAATAGCACGTCCAGGCTATCCACCAACCGGTCCCCAGGCTGGCAGGATTCCACTTTACGGTTATTTTGAAAAATAATAACGCTGATGATCACAAGGAAAAGCTCTCGACCAAGTGTGGTTGCAAAACAGCACTAGGGGGAGCGGGCCAAACTTAGAGGTGAACCCCAGCAGAGAAGCCAGCCGTTTGCTCACGGTCAAGGCAGCGTTCTCCGGGCTGGCAGTGCGCTCCCTGGCTGGAGGGACGCTGCTGTGATCAGTAACTTCTCTGCGGTCTCCGGGCTCTTGGGCGGATGAAAGTACCGCCCCGGGTGCTGCCAGGGCGACCCCAGCGCAAATTCTCCCCCACATGTAAACGGCCCTGGGAAGGCCAGGCGGCCGTGCTGAAACGAGGCGCACATATATTGAGTTTGTCAGGGATCATAAAATGTGAATTGATTATTCAAACAGCCATTGATTATAAGAGAATGCTTACTGCAGCAATGGGAAAGGTTAAAAGGAAGTTGACCTTCTGCGTACGTGACATAAAGTCGTTAGGTAAATGAGATATTCATACAGGGTGTAATCAAGGTCATGCTAATTTTATTAGTAGTATTAAACTCAGTCTTGAGCTTCAGTTGGGAGCAGTAAACTGTCCCCTTGGGAATCAAAACATGAGACAGACCCCAGTGATTGTTTTGTTTTTTTTAAATATATCCCGTGATCTTACAATCGTGCTGAATTACTTTGGATTTACTGGGCCCGATCCTGCGGCCTCAGCGCCCATTGATGGCAATGGTGGGAGCTGAGGGTCCGCCGCCCGTGCACAGAATCGAGCCCAGTCTCAGTTCCCATCACGTTTATAGGTGCGAAGGGGCACACACACATATACACCTCTCCGGGGTACGTCAGCTTTTAGCCCACGGGGAATCCGGCTTGCTTGCGTTTGCCCTGTTAGAGACGCTCTTGTCTCCCAGATAGGATGAGAGCGTGTACCAAAAATTAGATGCGTTTATGCACATATTTATCCCCTCTAATTATAGAAATTAATCCTCTTACTTAGGACTAAAAGGTAACTTCTGAGGCGTCCCTTTGATGTTTAACAGCATCATTTGGGGCTACCAGTCCAACTGATTAAAGAATAATTGTTGGTAACTGCTTTCCGAGTGGATTGTGTTTAATTGAGAGGCATTCATAATTGTACGGCTTACCGCAAAATGAAACGTAATTTTAAAAACGCAGAAATTCTAACTGATATTTATTCTAACTATGTTTATTGTTCCGGCTAATTATTTCACGAGCTGGGGTGTCGTTCCCCTTTCCCCAAAAGAAAAAACGACACCCAGCATTCCCAAACATTCCCTGGAAGTTTTTCTAGGTACAATCTTGGGAGGGTTTTTCATTGTTATGTTCAATTATAATTAAATGTTTCGGCTTTCTCCCTCCCCCCCCCCCCCTTCTCTCCGCTGTGCAACACCTTGGGACGTGAGAAAGTGATGGCAGCTCTCTTCCCGCAGACCACGGAGTAATTGCAGAAGGGCTGATGAATTTCTTGAAGAAACACTTGCCACACACTGCGGAAACCATCCCCTAGCAGGATTTTACAAGCCAAAGTAAACAAAGCACCCCAGGGGCGATTTCCCCCCTTTGCGCAGTATACTTCTCCATTTACTTCAGAAGGGATCACACGCACACCGAGAGAGAGAGAGAGAGAGATACACACGCGACATTTAGACCATGAATCACAGTTTACATTTCGAAAATCTTACGGCTAAAACAAGCATGTAAATAGAAGGTGTTAAGAGGGCTGGTCGGTCATTAAAAGAAGCTCTGCAGTTAGCAATGCAACCTTGCCTATTCCACATGCACCCGGCCACCTCTTCATACGCTCTTTGAACACACAGATCCCCAAGTGAAAATTCAAGTCATCTCGGAAACACCTTTCACAAGCAGTTTCTCCAGGGAAGAGAATAAAGTTACTCGGCTAATTTGACTGTGTCTAGACTCGAGAGAGTTTAGCATTTAAGTAGATTTCCTTTATTCCTTTTACTAGGCTCTCCGTGCAAAGTGGAGAGAAGTACCTAAATCAGCTGGCTGCCCCTTAGCAAAAAGCTTTTACTTTTAAAGCAAATGATCGGTTCTGAGATGCCCTTGTTAAAGTGGAGGCGAATTAAAAAAACCTGTCGATACTGCTCCTAACTCGCGTTTTTCATTTCACTTCCAAAGCCGCTAAGAGGGGAAATACACAGCGCACCTATATGTATAGCTTCTTTTGCTTCCTTGTTGCAACTACCATCGAAACGTGTATGGTCAGTTCCTTTTTCGCCTCTGCTTTTCAGTCTTCATAAGTGCGATCTGGCTCATTTAGGTGCATCTCTGTCTGTTCGTGTAGGCGTCCCAATTTCCTAAAGGGTTTAATTTAAGTGGGATTGTGATAAAGTGTTTAAATTCTATTGGGGGGAAATGGGAGGTGAGGACAATCCACCTCTATGCAAGTGAGAAATAGCCCAAGACTTGTAAAGCGGGGCAGAAAGGGGATTTTAATGGAGCAGGGTCTGTACTTTTTGCTGCAGCAGCGCCCTGAATCCTTTGATTTAACTGACATAGATTTTCCAGAAATAGGAAAAGGAGAGAGGGGCTCAGAGCGCGGGGGGGCGGGGGCGAGGTATTTTATGTAAATGAGCAAATCCGAAATGTATTACAAATCCACTGTAATAAAACTGACAGTTTTGACAGTATTGACAACATAAATATATGTTGGAACACAGCACTTTCAGACACTTAACCGATGAAGCAATAAAAAGATTCGACTACAATATTTCAAATAATCGACATTGATGTTTTGATACATCATTTTTATACCTCGAATCGATCTATCACTCTGTGACCGGTCAATTTTAAGTAAAAATCTGCTGCAATTATTTACGCTATTGCCAATGACGACCTAATAACTGTTTTCAATTAATTACAGCCAAACTAAGCATTATGAGGACTAACTGGCCGTATGGTCTGTTACACGTCCCTTGCATGGGGCACAAACACAAATATGTATGTATGTTGCATGCTCTTTGTGGGATCAAACAGAAAGGCGTACAGAGGAGAGCCGATTGTTTTAGAAATAAAACTCTCCATCTTTTGGTAAAACACCGCGAGCGCTGTTCATGCCAGCCTCAAAACTATATTTCCAGGAAACACGTTATATTGTTTTGCCAGCCATTTCTTTTATGCATGAACAGACCGAGCTCTAAGCATTTATTTATTTATTTTTAAGTTAAGATCTGTGTCCCGCTTCAGACAATGGACTGGGTAGATCTTTCAAAGAGGGAAATGGGTACTTCGACTGTGTGTGTGTCCCAGTCATTTCAAAGGGAGTCCAGACATTGTTCTCTGCATACCCCAAGCCAAACTCCAGTATAAAACGAACCCCCTTTTGGAGTTTTGTAGGCAGCCGGAGAACAAAAGTGACTAATTTGAGCGAGAGAAGGAAGCTGCAAGTGTAGCTGGAAGGCTCTGTGGTTGCTATAATAAACCGGTTTTATTATCCATCTCTCTTTTTTAAATCCCTAATTTTCCTTTTGTTATGATGCCAGGTTGGAAAGATTTGTTTTATGTCCACAGATTCCTCCAATAAATACAAAGCAAATTGCTAGTTCTGCACCGACCCCACTGCGTTATTACGAAATATTGACAGGTATTTTTTCCCCTTTCTGCTTTCGATGTAAGTATCCAGGTTGTCTGTTTATGCCGAATAGGTCTGATCTTCACGTGTACATTTCGTACAGCCTACAAAATGTGAAAGACGCTCTATCCTTTTACATTAGCACTTCAAATACAGTTCACATAACATTCTAGGGGGGTGCCTATTCAGGTTGACTTGGGGATTATTTTAATGCCCCTCTTCACCCCCCCCCAAAAGCCGCTGCAGTGGGTTCCGATTTAAGGAAGATACAATTATCCTAAAAGGAAGTGAGGGGATAGATGGGGGGGTGCAAAAGGGGGGTGGGGAAGAACACCTTAACGTAAAGATTTCCACCCATGTTTCTTCGGGTGAGTGGACTCCCAGATTTGGAATCCACTTTTACCCTCACCTTGTGAGAAAGGCTTTTCTGTGCTACGCTCTGGTCTCATTTAACTGTTCAAAGCAAAACCAAAAAAAAAAAAAAAAAGCGCAATATTTGGGGGCTGAATGGAAAAAGCCCTTTTCTGAAAGTGTTGGAGTCCCGCCAGATAGCGCTAGAGGGCTGTTTATTGAATCGCTTCTTCTCTTCTGTGGGATCTTTAACAGAACAAACAGGAGAGAAAGAGAGAAATAAGGGAGGGGGGAAAGCCACCCCACAAGTGCCGTTTTAAATCTCTGGAGTTTATTGGAGAATAATAGGGACTTGCAAGTGAATAGAGAACCTAGATCTCTCGAGGTTCGTGTTGTTTTTTAAAAGAGAAAGAGAAAGAAGGGGCAGGGGGAGGATGTTAACAGGTAACTAAATGAACCTCCTCCTAATCCAACTTCCAAAGATCCCAATCATACTGCAGTGGAGGTCAAGAAAAGTTCACCGTGATGGGCTACCATTGACTTTCTGGAGTGGAAAGATTTTCGAAAAGTAATAGATTGCTGAAAAGGGGAGGGGGGGGAGCAAAGCACATTATTGGAAGGGGGGGGAGAGAAGAAGTAAATGAACTAAATGCACACCGCGAGCTGAAGAAACTAAAATGTGCTTAATTTTAAAGGGGCATTCTAGACCAGACCTAGAAAATGATGCAGCTGCCTGAATCCACATATTTAGTGAATAATTTAGGGGAGAAGTGGGGTTGGGGGGGGAACCAAATAAGAATTAGATTGAAAGAGTAAAAACGGATCAAGTTTTAATAATGAAACCTATTCTTCGTATGAGACAGTAAAGAAATCAGCAAAGTGAAGTTCTTGATGTGGGAGATTAAAATATGGAATATTCCTTATAATAAAAATAAGAATGGAATAGTAACATATTACACTTGATCTTCTGGATAGTACACTGAAAAGAAAACTTCCTGTGGAGTTTGATACACTGTTATGGTTGTATTAGAATCCTACAGACCATTTAAACAGAATTACTTCTTTCGTCATTAAATCTGATGCATTTCATTCAACAATCTTCCAAGAAAAATACAAATTAAAATATTCAAAATAATTCATGTTATTCTGCAATATCCCTTACCTTTCCATTATAGTTTGTCTGCAAATGTGGAGGATAGGTTACATTTCTGGATACAATTTGCATGATCCAAAAAATAGTTCGACTCAGCAAACAATCAAAGTAACATTGAATAAAGTTACAAACAAGATTAAGGTTCAAATAATTTGTCCCTTCAGCCAGGCGTCAATTATTCTAACAGAGGTAGGAAGGCTAAAAGGATCTAAACCACTCGAATTTAATAAACCAGATTAACAATATGTAATTTTCAAACTGTTAGGGACCCCAAAGTAAACTACCCAAAATATCTATTAAACCAAAATGACTGCCTATAGGAAGTAGAGGATTTCCGAACAGTAAATAGTGATTTCATGTAAGCATAGCCTGTTTCCCCAAACTTTCTATTTGCAATAAAATATGGCACTGTGCATAAAAGCGGTGGTTTAACATAAACAATGGAATATACTTCTTGCAACTAAAATATTACCTGTTGTGCAACTCCGTTTTTGCAGGGGCTCTCAGAAATAGAGGCAGATCTCAAAGCCAGCAGAAGGCTAAAATGCCACACTTCGGAAAGGCTGATTGAAAACAGACTCTAAATTTTAGCGGATTTTCTCTCTCACTCCCTTCAAGAGCTAAGAAGCGGATTTGGGAGTTTGAAGGGAATAGGTTTCAGCGTCCATATTTGTTCTGGTGCACTTGTAAAATGCGATTTGAAGAGGATCTTTAGCCCTCTGATTGTCTTTGTATTGTTTTTCTTGAAACGGATCTTTTGCCCTTAATGAATCCCCACGCAGCTGGACAGCTCCTTCTCGGACACTGAGAGCTCTAACCCCAAACTGACCCCAATTTGACACCACAAGATGAAATTTTACCGCCTGTTAAAACCATTTCCAGCCTCGGCAAAAGGAGCTGGCTGTTGACGGAGATGCACTTCCATACCGGACACCTAATTTCTCTTTGGATTTTGGTCTAATCTGGAAGAAAAAAAAAAAAAACCACACACAACAACAACAACAACAAAACAAATCATGCGCCTCTCTCGCACTTTTCACGGGATCACCCTTTGTTGTGTGTGCACGCGAAACTGGAAATCAGCCAATTTAATCTCCCTGAATTACTGTTTTTAAAGGGTATCCCACCATGCAAGAGGTGAGGAAGAAAAAAAAAAACCTACCACGACTAACAAGATCTAAGAGTTCTGCTGCTTCTTACATTCCTACCTAATCCTGAATAGGTCCGAGGCTTCATTTTGGGACACTAACTTTAGATCCTCTAATGGCTAAACTGTAGCGCTTTCAGCTAGATTCCCATATATTGTATGCTTTAATCCACTGGGATAGTGGGAAAAGGTTCCATCTTTCTTCTGCCCTGATCATAGAAAATGACACAACGGGGAGCATGAAAAACCTTTGCCTGATCATATGAAATTTTACTTTCTACTAGCTTAAAATCATTTTTAAAAGTTGGTCTTGCTTCTAGGTGGCACGCACAGGTCACGGCTAGCCAGCTCGGGGGCTTTAGTTTGAAATGAAAATTGTGAAAAGAGCAGCGTTTGGTACTGCAACATCTTTTTGCTATTTTTGTAGCTATATTTATGTTGCTCTTTAGCAATTCTTTACTCTGGAGAATTGAAATCTACATTGAATATTATGAAAATCATGCATGTGGGAAAAAATGAAGTATAAAATAATGCTATAATTAATGAAGCACACTCTTATTTGTAAATCAAGTGGTGCACACACTTCCTTTTTACAAGGAAACGGATAAACTTTCATCACAATACACCCAGCCTGGGATCTGAACAAATACACGAAGTCTTCAGTAGAACTAGATTACTTTTATACAGCTATATTACAATGAAGGACCCTTTCTTGCATCATATTGAAGCTATTTGAAATGAGACATACAGCTGTATTCATTCTGCCACTATTAGAAAATAAGTTGAGAAGCTGCACATATTTAAAATGTAACCTGAAAGCTTGGGTATATTGGAAGTACCATAATCAGATGATTCCGATGAAGTTTAGGAATTTGGCATCTTTCTAGGGGGCGAAAAAGCAAATGACTAGATCTCTCTAAAAAAAAAATCTGTTAGAAAAGTACAGCTGTAAAACTAGGAAAGGATTTGCATAACCTACTGCTCTGTAGGTCTCGGTGCACCCAAAGGATTAGCCAAGTATTCATTACCATGAATATCTTGAATTGCGTTACCGATTTATACGACAGAGTATAAAATACTGCACAACAAAACCGGCTTTTTCCTTGCAAAATGAATCGACTTAACCACTGCTTGAAAGAGATCTACATACTAAGGGCTTTTTACTCACCTTTCTTTATAGTCCCGTGAAAGTCAGTCACAGAATATCGGTTGCGCTTAGAGCTAGCTTTAATCTTGGAGGAGATCCTCTAGGGGAAAAATAACCGGTCTGCTCTTCGGCTTCTGACGATTTTTAAGGAGGGTGCCAGTCTGGCTAAAAGTATCTGAGTGACTTTTCTCCATATTGCTCTCATATTTGTAAATACATGCTGCTCTGCAGGGCTCACCGCTATCAGGACTCGTAGGAATGCCCACTGGCGTTTGTCAGCCCGCCACCCTATCTTTCTTTATATGTGAGGGCTGATTTCCCGCAGACATCATTGTTATGATGGCTCATTTAATCAAACTGTTTAATTGCTCCGGTAATCACTATCATCATCACAGGTACTCAATCATTCATCATTTTCGAGGGGTTTATTGACCTCTGGAGCTCATTCTCTATGCCCATTAAAATCTAGCCAAATTTCTATAATTACCCTTTGGGTTTTTTTATTCATCTAGTTAGTTAGTTAGTTAGTTAGTTAGTTTAAAAAAAATCTTAAAATATCAATAATAATCCCTAACTGACTCAAATACATTTTTGCGGTGTATGTTTAAAAGCCATCTATGTATGAGACCACATTCACAACTGGATACATACATAATCATTGATAAATCCCACTATTAACGGGATAGTCTGTTTTAGATTTTATGTGCAGGGGACCGTGAACGAGAAAAAGGGGGAGTGGGGGACAAAAGTGCAGCAATCGATAGTTTGACCATTGCTCCTCCCCTAAACTTCAACTATCCCCCATGATTGATGATCTTGGGTAGCTTTGGTAATTGACTGCTCTGAGGTAAGGCATGTTTTAGTTCCAGCAAAGTGATTGGACGAGAGAAACATACCAAAATTAACGTGTGTGTGTGTGTGTGTGTGTGTAAGTTAATTGTGTGCTCAAGGAGGGTGCACCATCTCACTTAATTTGCTAAACAACCCTACTGTAATTAGCACTACCATTAGAAGGCATTACCGAGTTAATACTTAAGCATATATTCCCCAAATACAACACAGATCTAGAGCAAGGTCCAGCAACTTACATACATACATACATACGTAAGTACATTGTACACACAAGACCCAGTGACTGGCTCAACATAAGCGTGCAAACAAAATCTACATAACATTTTGGGCTTATACAAAAGAGTAACCATGACTTTGTTTTAAAGCCCCTTTTAAAGACCAAAAACCTCATCACAAAACTAAAGGGATTTCCCTCCTCTTCCTCCTCCTCCCTCCCTCCCCCCCAGACATCACAACTGCGGTTGAGAGAAGCGATCACTTAATGAAGAACAATGCCAAATATAGTTTGAATGAGGTGTTCTCTTCATGTCCTGGAAAATTAATTTTTTAAACAGCGTAATGAATTTACACAGGAAAGAAACCACCCTTTAAACATAACATTCTGGCAGAGACGCAGTACTTTGTTAAAGCAAGCTTGTTTCCTATAGAAGATTAACTTTATATGCCCCTTTACATTTTAACTGTCTATTCCCACATACGTGCATACCATTCGCGGCTACAGTGGTATCTGAAGATTAAAAATTTGTTAACCATATTCTAAACAACGCAGTAAAGCCGGATATACTTTGCTGGTAAAATAATCTAGTGAAAACCAAACCAGGTCTAGGCTTCTATCGTACTTTTCTTCTTGCTTTCTGCAGTTTTCCCTCTTCCCCTCTCTCACACAAACACTCTCTCTCTCTCTCTCTCTCTCTCTCTTCCTCCTCCTGTGTCTCCCTCTTTCTCACACACTCTCCTTTTCCTATATGAAAAGGAAGGTTGATTTGCTATGGGTATGATCTGTTGTATGGCTCCCCCCATGTGGAGTTGAAGCAGTCCTGATTACATACTCTGCATATCACAGGCTTTATTCGCTCGCTCGCTCTCTCTCTCTCTGTGCTCTCCTCTCCCTCTCCCCTCTCCCTTGTATGTGTCTCTGTTGTAGGACTGGCTATGGCCACCACTACTTCCGGGTTCCGTCATTTCATTCTCCCGCCGATCAGCGCTGCAAAACTGAGCCTCTTCTATAAGCCAGCCAGCAGCCAACCTGCCAACACTTACTGACACTCACTCATCTCAGAGAGAGAGAGAGAGAGAGAGACAAAATACCTACCAGGAAAAGAGAGAGAGAGAGAGAGAGAGAGAGAGAGAGAGAGAGAGAGAGAGAGAGAGAGAAAGGGGGAAGTCCAGGTTTTGCAAACTATTCAATTTTTCTTCGCATCTTTCCCCACCCCCCTTCCTAGTACTTTTTTTAAAAAAAAACCCCAATAGCGATCCTAAAAGGCAAAACCCAAACGCGGAGTTACTGGAAGAAGAAACCGGGGTTAAAAAGATTCCTCCTCTCTTCTTCATCATCATCAACCATCATTCATTCACTACCTTGACATTCCCTGGCTTTGATTGACAGCTGGAGTGGCAAAAAGCCATGAGACACGACAGTTTGGTTACATGTGGGTTGCTGACGGGCCGATCGTAACCTTCAGTTTGGGGGCTTGACAAATTTTTTTTTTTTTTTTTTTTTTTGCTTAGAGAAAGAAAACAGGAAAAAGAGAGAGAGAAAGAGAAAAAGGAAAGAGAGTGAGAGAGAGAAAAAAGAAGAAATACACAACCATCGTGGTTCTTGGCTGATTATTTTTTATTATTGTTATTATTGTTGTTGTTATTATTATTATTTACCCAGACTGGAGAATAGGCGAAGTCTATAAGTGGGTTGCCAAAAAAAGGAATCTTCTTCACTGTAAATCACTTTCTTTTCTGGACTGGGATATTAAATATACGACACATCCAGGAGTTTATTGGAGCGCAGACTGATGGCGCAAAGGGTAGGTTTAAATCTCCAACACTTACCTATATATAAATCCTCTCTTAAGAGGGGCCTGTCCGATTTGCTCTCCTCTGTTGCTGATGATGATGGCGGCCAGTATTAAAAAATAGCAGCAAAAATTATTCACCAGCTTTGTGTGTGTGTGTGTGCGCGCGTCTCTCTCTCTCTCTCTCGCTCTCTCTGTGTGTGTGTGTCTCTGCAATTGTTCCACGCTTTTTTCCTCTCCAGCTTTTCCCCCAGCAGTGCGATTTCCCTGCTACTCTAGCTGCTCAGTAGCACGGCTTTCGCAGGGGAAGGCTTGCTGCCGCCGCTGCCGCTGCTCTGCCGTTGCTCGTGCTGCGTAGGATATCTATACATATATCTATACCCTCATATATTGCTGCTTGTTTTGTCTCTGGCTCTGACAACGACAAAGGGAATTGCTACTAAATAATGTTTCTGGTAACTTTCAGATTATTTTCCCCCCCTCCCCCCATGCACCCTACCTTCTCCTCCCTGCTTCCCAGTGTTTAGTTCTTTCTTTCTTTCTTTATTTGCTTTTGATTCTGTTTATTCATTTATTTCTGCTCTTTGCTTTCTAATTCAGAGTAACTCGAGTTTCTCCCTCATTTCCTTCCTTTTCATCCCAGTTTCCTTGTTAGGGTTTCGTCTTCCTTGATTGAAGTAGACCTCCTCCACCCCCCCCCCACCCCCCAGTACCTCTTCACCTCCTCACACGGCCCCCCGCCTTCCCCAGCCCTTGCTAGCCTCTGCTCTTTATTTTATTTTATTTCATTTTGTATAACTCTCCCTCCGTTGTGGCTATTCCTGTTTGGTTTTGCTGTGTTGTGGTCTGTCTGGGTGCTTTACTCTCTTCTGACTTTTGTTGTTGTTTGTTTTTTTTGTTTTGTTTTGTTTTTTTCCCTTCCTCCTCCTCCTTCTTCTTTTTCTCCTTCTCTTTCTCTCTCTCTCTCTCTCTCTCTCTCTCTCTCTCCTGGCCCATTTTTTGACAGTACGATGAGCTGCCCCATTACGGCGGGATGGACGGAGTAGGGGTGCCGGCTTCCATGTACGGAGACCCTCACGCTCCCCGGCCGATCCCCCCGGTTCACCACCTGAACCATGGGCCGCCGCTACACGCCAGCCAGCACTATGGAGCCCACGCCCCGCACCCCAATGTCATGCCGGCCAGCATGGGATCGGCTGTCAACGACGCCTTGAAGCGGGACAAGGATGCGATCTACGGGTAGGTACATGCAGGGTAACCCGAGCGCCATAGCCCGGCTTGCGGCGTGTGTTTTTTGGACCTGGGGAAGGAGGCAGAGGAGAAGAAGGATGGGAGAGGGCTCCCATCAGTGGGCACCGGGCTGGCGAGGTTGAAGGGGTAAGTAACTCTGTCTAAAGTCTGCTTTGGAGAAAAAGACTTGGGAGACACGGCTAGTGAGGGTTTTAGGAGAGTCACAGACACAAATCACCGCTCTGTAGGGAGACCTGTAGTGTGGCTTATTATTAATTATTATTATTGTTATTTATTGGAAGTAATAATAATTAATAATAAATAATTTGTAGTCTGATGACATCGGAGGGACATAAAGTACCGATAGGAAATGTGCACCAGAAAATACACCCCTATACGTGAAAGTTATTTTTTCTTTTTCTTTTTTCTCTCGAGAGGCACAAGTTAGGAGCTGAGACAGAGGGGGGTGGATACCACGGCACTGGATTATAGCTGAAGCAGTGTTGTTCTGGTTGATCAAGATGCCATAATAACACTCCTCTAGCACTGTAAATAAAGAGGTATTCAAATCGCGGAAGACAGAGTAATAATAGAGGGGCTCACTTCTGGCAGTCAACTCTTCTTTGAAATGGAAAAAAACTGGAGGCAGTGAGTAGAGCTTCCCTTCTTTAGAAAGAAAAAAAATTAAAAAACCCAAACCAAAACAACAAAACCCCTGTACCAATGCAATGCTTTGAGGGAAGGACACAGGTTCCTTTCAGGGCAGTAAATTACCCCAAAAGAAGAGCTAGTAACCTCTAGGACACAAGGAGGGCCTCCGATCAGCGCTACAAAGGGGGAAAAGAGGCAAACACACCCTTACTACTTAACACAGAGATATTTTTTTCATGATTACTCCAATTATGGGAAAATATTTCTAGAAGTGCTTCTCCCTCCCCCTCTCCAGCTCAGTTATCTAGACAGCTGGTATTTTACTTGGGTGTGCTTTCTAAGCCAGGAAACTTCACCACCTTTTTGCTAGCAGTCTCCTTTAAAAAATAATAAAGAAAAACCCCAACTACGAAGAAGTGCAAACAGTTCGCGTTACCGTGTTTCTCATTTTAGGGTCTAGCTTGGGGGTAGGGATGGGATTGTCCTGGTTTCATATTATTTAAAGCTGTGGCTAAAAGTGTAAGATTCGCAGCTGAGCTGCTGTAGTGGGTGCATGCGTTTGTTTTGTTCGGTGTTCAGGTTATTTTTGTCTCTGGTTTGTGGGATTTGAACAGTGGATGCGGTTTGGGATTTGACATTTTTAAAATATTTTTTTGAAGTTTTCATTTGTATTTGCCCGGTTTGAAGGCGTAGTTGAGGGCTGCAGGGTGTAATGTGTGTGTGTGTGTGTGTGTGTGTGTGTACTTGTTGATTAGAGCTCTTCTTTCTTGCCTCTCTCCCCCCCCCTCTTTCTTTGTGTGTCACTGCCCGGTAGGCACCCGTTGTTCCCCCTGTTAGCGCTGGTCTTTGAGAAGTGCGAGCTGGCGACCTGCACTCCCCGGGAGCCTGGTGTGGCCGGCGGGGATGTCTGCTCCTCGGACTCTTTCAACGAGGACATCGCGGTCTTCGCTAAACAGGTCCAGCACTTTTTCACAGCCCTCCGACCCTGCTTCTCCCCCTACACCCTCCCCCCCCAAAGCACCTATTACCGCACTTTCAGAGAGAGAGGCTCTCATCTTTTGATTCCACACTAGAACTGGGGATTAGGGCGTGGAGTGGAAAATGTGTTCTGCCACCGATCCACACTGGCCTCATCAGAAAAGAGTCGGTTCCAGACTGTTGAAACTAGTTCACCCAACTGCTCGCTCCCCCAAACCCTCATCCCCATCAACCCAATCCCCGTGATCGAGTTGTTAGCCAGACACACTCACCCAGATAAAGACAAGAGATCAAAAAGGAGAGGGCTCTGAAAGGACAGAGGCACCGGGCTGGCTGCAGTTTAGACTCTTTTTCACATAAATCGTTATTTCACTGAGCATTTTAATATTGTAATCTGGCCTGGGCGTATTTCGACTCGCTAGCTTGTCACATGTTTTTCCTTCAAGTTATTCGCGTACCGGGCTTTGAACAGGGGCTGTAATTTACACTGATTTGCCTTCTTCTCGCAGGTCCGCGCTGAAAAGCCACTTTTTTCTTCTAACCCAGAGTTGGACAATTTGGTAAGGCTTCCACATTTGCCTTCCCCCCACCCCTTTACTATAGTTTGTGATATTCATAACAAGCACCTTTCTAAAACATGAAGGGATCATTGTAAGTGAGGAGGCTGGAGGCGGCCGAAAGTTACAGGTTCAGCCATCCAGGGGTTAGGACCAGGGAGGGGGAAAGCAGAAAGATTTAAAAACTACATCCCAGAGGCTTCAAAGAGGCTTCACTTTTAAAGTGAACCAGGGCAAACTGCATTGCAAAGCTGTGTTTAAAGCCGCGGGAAGCGACAGTGAAGGAAATAACTGCTTAAGAAGAGCGAGCTGGAGATTTCTAGCGCAATTCTTTTGCTAATGCGGATGATTTCAATAGTAAAAGTGCCTAAATCCACTTGTAAAGAAGATGCCAAAAGATGCATCTTGAGCGTTTCCCCTTTTTTCTTTCTTTTGAGGTGTGTGTGTTTGTGAGTGTGTTTGGTTGGTTGTTGTGCGGACCCTCAGAAATAAGTGCTTGGGGAGAGGGATTTCTCTAGATCCCAGTGAGACACTAATCACCGCTCTTAAAATAAATATGATAAAAATCGAGTGCTTAGGGTTAAAGTTGATCAAAATTGCTCAAGCGTGACCAGTGAGCTAAAAACCTGGCTAATGAGTGTGCGCCCTGACAAGCTCCCTCTCTGCCCATTGGGGCCCGCAGCTCTGCACAGACCCCAATGCGTCCTTCTCGCAAATAACTCCTCGCTCAAAACTTTCTTGCAGATGATCCAAGCAATACAAGTACTAAGGTTTCATCTTTTGGAATTAGAAAAGGTAAGACCAAGGGAACTGGGGACTGTGACTCCCACTCTCATTATCTCCCTCCCCCCCCCCCCTTGATTTGTTGTAGACACTTATAAACATTGCCAAAGGATACAGGGGAAACGCAGTGTGATATTGTAACCTGGGCCGTACGAACATGTGACACTCGACAAACACGCTGAGTCCAACCCGGCATTTCTTTTTAATTGTAATTCAAATCGGATCCTTTAAAAAAAATAGTTTAACCCCTTTACATTCACCCTACTCTTTCCTTAACTGGATGCGATTTCGCCGAGTCAGAATATTATTTTCAATATTAAATAACCCCTGCTCTAATCCAGATCCCATCGCCATATTAACCTCAGCCAGCCTTAAATATTATGATTAAGCAGGAGGTGACGGGGGTAACTGTGCCTTGAGATGAGACTAGGATCTTTTCAGAGCATAGGCGCACTTATTTACTTTTACAAGTCCTGGAAATACATCCATCTCTGCCCCACTTCAAACAGATCCCATCACAAGCTACCAGCTGTACCTGGCTGGATTGGGTATACTCCAGCTATATTGCCTAGGTCCAGTTTCCAGTGTTTTGATGTTATCACCAAATCCGATTTTCCTCTATAGACTAGACTGAGCCCAGTCTCTCTTCTCTTTCTCTCTAACTTGTTGCTGCGGCCAGTCTCTAGAGAATAATATGTGCTGCAACAATTTCTCTATTGTTTCCTTGCCTTCAACTATTATGCCCCTTAATTAGAGTTACTCGTGGAATAGATCACAGAGTTTCTCTTGCTACCAAAAAAAAAAAAAAAAAAAAGCTGCAATCCGATATTTTGCCTTCCTTTTTTTTTTTTTCCAGGTCCACGAGTTGTGCGATAACTTTTGCCATAGGTACATTAGTTGTTTAAAAGGAAAAATGCCAATCGATCTAGTTATTGACGAAAGGGATGGCAGCTCCAAATCTGACCATGAAGAACTCTCAGGATCTTCCACAAATTTAGCCGACCATGTAAGTCCTCTTGATCCCTTTATGGTATTTTTAAAGACTCTAACCTGCTTAGGAGTCCCCTTTTTTTAGCCTGCGTAAGTCTCTCTCTGCCCCCTCCCCCATTTCCCTAAGAGTTTTAAAGTTCTTCTTATGGTCGATTTCTCCCCCCCCCCCGACAATCTGTAGCACAGGGAGTTTGCTTATGATTTAAGTTTCCTGATCTGGGAGACTTGCAGCGCTAGCAAATTGTCTGTTTGATGTGGTGATCGGTGCTTTTTCTGCTTTGCCAACCCTGTAATCAATGCAGCAATGCCAGAAAACAGAGTCGAGAAAGTTACGGGGAAAGTTTGGTGATCCCCCCCCCCCCTTGTGCAGATGACAAGTGCTGAGAGTTATTGGCAGTTTTACATTGCATTAAGAAAAGGGTTAACACATTGGAGTTTCCAATGCTTTTGCTTTATAACAACTTATTGTCAGAAGAATATGGACTTATTGCCAAGTGCCCGAAGCATCTTCATAATAAAAGACAGTAACCTTGATGAACCAATTATTAACAAAGTATTACAGAAAGCTGGAGAGAATTATGATTGAGTAATCGTAGGTTAGCGGTTGATTTTAACACTTTAGTAGTTGGTGAGTTATTGTTACGTGTGTAGGACTAAACGTTGGTGCTCATGGTAAGAAGAGTGGCTTTACTTCTCTGGCTTGTGTTTTGGTGCAGATCTTGTGATGCTTTAGAATGTGTGTATAGAAATAAATAGACATTTACGGGGGGGGGGGGAATGAAAGAAAAGATTGCAGCTGGTAGCGGAGGAAAGGGAAGGAAATAGCTATGGTTAAAAAGAGTGGGTGTGAAAAAGAGTGTGTATTTATAGGAATGCATCCCTGGGGAGAAAAGGGTTTACACAGTTTTAGGTTCAATTGAACTCATAATCTAAATGATACATCTAATATTTTAGCCCTTGAAATATTCATTTAACACCCGGTGTGTCTTAACCATACTCTGCACAGGCGCCTAGCTGTCTTTTCTTGTGTGGTAAGAAAAGAAGATTTAAATTAATAGAGAATCAGGTTTCTATGAGCTTCTTTTTACATTTAAAATATGTTGTCTGCATATTTAATAATGTATTTGATCTGTATTGAAATTTATGGTAAGAAATAAAATAATTTGCTGAGTGCTTAAAGTTCCAGGACACTGAAAGTGGTTTCTGTATTCCAGGCTTTAGCTTTCAATTCTTCATTTGTATTTGGTAAACCTTGAGGGGCTATATTCTTATGATAGTATGCATTTTCGACTTATTATTTTCAAATAAAAATGTATGCAGCAGTTACTGAAAGTTTCTCTGCTTATCAGTTATCTCATCTGTAGATAATAGAGTCTATGAGGCATGACAGTAGTTTTAAAATATCTGTTTTATGGGATTTTCAACCCTAAATTTGTATGCACAAGCATTAAGGTACTTGCAGAAAAGAAATTTAAATGAGTGGCAACCTGAAAGATATAGGCTCATTCTGTATAATTCAGAGCAAGACAAAAAAAATCTACATGTTTTTTTCCAGTACAGTTTCTTTACAAGAGTGTGTTTCAAGTGGAAGTGTAGAAATGGGGCACGCTGATGTTTATATTGAAGAGATTAGATAAACTAGCCTGTTTAGGGTTCTGGCAGATGGCGAATACTCAAGCCAATTTGCAGTGCTCTATTATAATATTTAAATTCAGATACAATGATAGGACAAGGTTGGAAGGGGTTAGCGTTTTGATAATTTGATAACTATTATCTTCACTAAGAAGAATCTCCTGTTGTTTTTGTGGCCCAAAAAACAAACTCAAGTAAATATGACAACCCATTTATCTTGTACCCTTTAGGGTTTACCACTTCATTGGGTATTATAATTTAAAGCCTTTTATTTCCTAGAGATTTGAGCTATAACATTTTTTACTTTAGCCCCCTGCTATTTGTTTTGAAAGGAAGCAATAATTTGTGCAACCAGAACACCAACTGGGAAATGAAGAGTTGTATCATAGTTACATTTTATTCATGCGTTTTGGGAAATGTGTCTCCTTATTGGATTTTTTTTTAATGTTAGCTTGTTTTCCCACCAAAACTTTGGAACTCTTCAATATATATATGCACTCTTCACTGGGCTACATTAAGGAATGTATATACTGTGCTGTTCTATATTAAGGAATAATACACTTCTACTTCTAAAGAAGGAAAACCTTTTCAAATTGTCAGTAGGCAAATACCAGAATAAAAATTGAACTGTTCTTTTGTGAGCATCTACCTAAGAAATGGAATAGTTCAAACATGCAAATTTGTCCAATTTTACTCTCCAGGTTATTTTTTCATTTGGTTTGATATGCATATTTAATATATAGCCCCAGGCTAGATCTCATTTGGTGAAAATTGGTGCAGGGGTGTTGATGATCCCCTTCAGAAGGATGGAGACAGCATGTTGTTTCCTCTGTTTTATCTGTTGGCCCACTGTTCTGATCCAGGGATCTTCCCCCTGGTTTTATTTGCACATGAAATACGAGAAGCATTTCAACTGATTGGCTATGAATAATGACAGCTAAAAAGAAGTGTAGTTTAATTTGTTGTGTGCCAAGGTTTCTCTTGTGGAGGTGACAGTTTGTGACAGCTGTTTGACACCCCCAAAATCCATACACCTCTCTTCTTATTAAGTGGTATCAAGCTACATTGTGTGTGTGTTTTATGTGTATGTGTAGGGTGGTGGTGGCAGCAGTATATTAGTTATATTATTACTCAATATTATTCCTTTTGCCAGACTTGAAAATATAGCTGAAGGAAAGTAACTAAACGAAATATGAGTCTACCCAACATTTACAGTGTGACTTCTGAAAGTGGGATATTCAGATACTGTATATTTCCTTTCTAGAAGTCTACTGCTGTGATATTTATATAACTTAATTGGGGGTGGGGTGGGGGAGGAGAAATGGGAAAGAGGAGGAAATCATTGATCTCTGCAGAAGCAATACCTGTGCTGGAAAAGCAGGCAGTCTTATGCAGTCTTGTCATATGTGTTTGGTAATAAATGCACATATTGATTTTTATTTTAGTGCACTATTAACTGTTATGTAATACAGTGAGTGTAAGGGGAGCAGGGATTTTGTAAATCAAATCCTGTAGTGCTAGTCACTGAAAAGCTGCAACTTTTGTAATTATTCTGCTATGTTAGTAAATATAACAGCCCATAATTAGTGTTTGAAATTTTAACATCCTAATTTTTTGTTATTGCTCTGAGGTATTAAGTGTAGATGGAAAGAAGTTAATTACAGCCATGCTCTGCCTGCACCAGATCAGTTAAAGGGCTGTGGGGAGGGGGGGTATGGGGGGGGGAACCTGCCCAAACTGCAGTTCAAGTTGAATTTCCCAGCAATGAAAATGTATCATTGTTCAATATAAACATGTAGGGCCCAATCCTGCATTCCACATGCACTAAACTCCCATTGAGGTTGATTATAAATCTCTTCTTTAAAAAAAAAAAAAGAAAAAAAAACTGTCCCAGTTTGAAAACTCTATTGCTCGTGGTATTTGAAGAACCATAAACTTTTTCAAAGTCTATAACATTTCTCTGCTTTGCTTTATTTACATTTTCTTTTGTGCATAGCTTTGACTAATACCATACAATTCTTCCCTGAGTCCAGATCTGAGTTAGGGCCTGATGCTGCTCCCATTGAAGTTAATGGCAAACATCCTGCTGGCTTCAGTAGGAGCAGGAGCAGGGCCTCAGTCTGCTCAACATTTGTTTATATGCTGTAGGCAGTTGAAAATTGAGGTACTAATAAACTGATCTTTCATAAAATGTAATGAAAATAGGTAGAGAAAAACATAGGTATCTCTTTTTTAAAAAAGAATCTTTTCCAGATTAGAAATCTGATGCCCTAGATGTAACAGAGAAATAGTTGTTTGAATGTTAAAGCTTTCTGTTGTCAGATCAGGATACATTAACTCTCATTATTTTGTTTTTTTTTAACATCAAGTTGTTTTATAGTATTCAAATACTTCTTTTAGAAAGGTTAGTGCTGAGCAACCTAAAGGTGTTTTGCAAATCAGAAAATTTAAAAATGGGGTCTCATATGTCTGTCACAGGTTGTATATAGTCTTGCCTGTTGGTAAGATTTCATTGTCAGCTGAGCAGTGAGCAAATTAGTAAGGGCCTGATACTACATTCTCCATGCACTCCAAAATCCCATGGACTTCAGCAGGAGTTTTGTGTATACCAGGAATGCAGGATCAGACCCTAAAGGTGTCCTTCTGGTTTGTCAAATGTCAAAAGGGAATCTAGATAGTTATAGCAACGGTAATAAGGCAAGCGCTTTTATATAACCAAGTTTCTTAGTGTGTAGTTTAAGATTTGGAATGCTCTTTGTGATCTGCCACCATGTGTCATTGCGGGGGCTTCTAATACACTAAAGAATGTTGTATTTTTCTGGTTTTTGATTGCTTTTGCCTTTCCTAAGCATTTCAATACAAGTAAATTTAACTATTTTTATTTGATTAAACTTCACTGTGCTCCCCAAATCCGAGATGATAATGTATTTAATTATCTCACTGATGTTGGCATTTCCCCTTTGATTTAAGTGTTGTCTATCTGATACCAAGTTAGGTTGGAAAGTTATATTTACTCTTTTTTTTTCTCTTTTTTTGCATGATAGTAATTTAAAAGTAGTGGTATATCTCCAGAAGAAGTGTTGCTAGATAGAATTAAAAATCCTGAATGTTCAGGACTTGGTTCTATACAGACAGGTGGTTTACATGTTTGATTCAAAGTTAAACTGATGACTACAAAAGCACAAGAAGCCTATATATCATTTAAGAATGATGCCACTTTCTAGGACTGTCAACAGTTCTTCCTGAAACTTCACTCAAATGCAAAGTCAGTGGGGGTGAGAATATCAAGATTTTTTTTAAAAATAGCCATGTATAAAACTTGCACATATGTATAAATAAGCAAATTGCTCCTTTTCAGTAGACCAAAATTACTTGTGTTTTGTTTTACTTATGTAATGCTGATAGATAATGCAACACTGCTTTTAAGTCTAGTCAGTAATATATTAAAATACAGATCTGTGAGAAAGTAAGCCTCAGTAATACAGAGCCTTGACTTTACTGTAAATATATATATCAAGCCAAATTAGAGTTTTTCATGCCCCGTTTATTTATTGAAAGTTTCTTTATATATGTTTATTATTGCCATTCACTACATCAGTCTCTAAGACCTCATATCCTGAATTACATTATTATATCCTATATGGGTGTATATGAGGTTTTTGTCTGGCTCAGTATATTGTGTTTTAATATATCAGGGCATGCAGGGCCAAATTCTTGTTGTCTTAATCACATTAGTAGTTCCATTGATCTCAAAGGTGCTGCTTGTGGGAGTACAGTGAGCAGGACTTGGCTCATAGTCTCTGGAAAACAGTGCCATCGTGACACTTGTTAAGATCAGTTGCAAAGATGATTTACAAGACGTTGAGTAAAATTAATTTTAAGTTATCTTAATTGTGAATCAGATGTGCAAATCTTTTATTTGCACACCATGGTTGTGTAGTTTCCACAGTTTTATTTGATAAGCAAAATACAAGGGCCCAATCCTGTATTTATTGTCCATCTAAAACTTCAGTTAAAGTCTGTGGGTGGAATCCTGCTGACTGTACTCACAAGAGTATCATTTGAATTCAATTGGCCTGATTTTGATTTTACTTACACCATCATAAATCAGGAGTAACTTCACTGTGGTTAATTGAGTTATACCACCATAAAACCAGTGTGAGATCACAATCAGCTCCAGTGGGACTGCTTGTCAGACTTTGTCCAGTGAAAGTTTTGAGTGCACAAGGAATGCACAATCCTCTGGCACTACATTTGCATTTACATAGCTGTCTTGCAAGAGTTAATCTACCAACCTTTGCACCATAACAAGACAAGTGACCAGCACTGTGTCATATTAACAAACAGATGCTGCATGCAATCCTGATTGAATAAATGATTGTTCTGTAGCAAATGTGCTTTGGAATATCTCTCCTTAAGAAATACTGTTCTAGTTAAAAATGTGTACAGTTTCCACCAGCTTTGCAGCATTGACAAAAGAGTAACACATCAGATTTGCTTCATATACCCAGAGACTCTTGTCCTTTCCATGCTCTTTTCTAGATTTAGCAAAATTCAATGATGGTGCTAAATCAATTTTTTTTTAACTTTCAAGGGAGAAAACACTGGCAAAATTGTGTTTTCTAGGGAAGGCTGTGTGTGTAAATGAGAAAGAGTGGATAGCAGCAGAGTGATCTCCTGTGGCCCTGCTAGTACAAGCTTTCCCCATATTGTCTCCTGCTTTTATATTAATTACAACTTGCATTATCAGCTGCGAGTCTGTAGCCCGGCAAATAGAAAATACTGCCCCTGGAGACCTAGCTTCTTGTATCTATTTTCCATCTCCTTCTATTGTGCTCCACTCAGTATTCACTGCTTTTCTCCTGGTAACACTGCTCTTTAACACAATTAGGTAAGAGCAAGAAGAGCACCATATTTGACTCCCAATTATTAAAACTACTGGGAATAGATACATGTGCCCGGTCTGCCTTCTATGGTGCACTGCAGTAGTTTAGTTCATGATTAAATACATGTGTTATAGTGTATGTGTGTATACATATATATAAAATCAGCAAATGCATTTTAATCACACCACTCTCCTAGGATTATTTGATCTTCCTCTGCAAAGCACATCTTTAAAACTAACGTTATTCACAAATTGATAAGAAGCCCCGTTAACAGTTTATATAGCAATTCTATCTATCTATAACTCTTTTTAGAGCTGTTTCAGAGTAGCAGCCGTGTTAGTCTGTATTCGCAAAAAGAAAAGGAGTACTTGTGGCACCTTAGAGACTAACCAATTTATTTGAGCATGAGCTTTCATGAGCTGCAGCTCACTTCATCGGATTTACGAAAGCTTATGCTCAAATAAATTTGTTAGTCTCTAAGGTGCCACAAGTCCTCCTTTTCTTTTTAGAGCAACACTGTGGGCCTGATCCAAAGCCCAACGAAGTCAATGGAAAAACTGCCATTAACTTCAGTGGGCTTTTGGGGGCGGCTCTCTATATGCATAATACATTGTATTGATTAGTTCCATCAGAGTAATTCTCTTAAAATGTATATTTGGGTACCACTTTTGCTTCAGCATTCGTAAAATTACTGCAAATGACTGGGAATGTGGTCAGGAAGTTTTTCTTGAGGGATGCAAAGTTGGAACCTGTCTAGGAAAAAGTCAGAAGTTGGATTACACATACACACACAGATATCTTAATCCAAAGAAAAATAGTGGTGCCTCATGATCCACCCTTATGGTTACTGATCACATTTTTCATAATACAAAAGAGTAGTTAATTTCCCCGTGCTTAACATATTCTTAGTATTCTATGATTGCAACTTGTAAATAACCACTTTATTATTTTTATCTCTCCATAAAATGCTGCCAAATTCTTTTCCTCAAGAAGCCCGTGTCATAAGGAATACACTGAGTTCCAAATCAATACAGTCTGTCTTTCTAAAACTTGATCCACAAACTGAGGTCAAGCACAACTTGGACTGGTATAGACAGATAGGGTTTTCAGCTGCGGGAAGTCCGATTCAGTGATGCCTTCCACCTCATTACATTTTCGGAACAGAAGACAGGTCCAGCTTTTTAATACCGTATGATAGGTTTTGGATGATATTTGCCTTAAAACATAACTGAGGTGTTACTGTTTAATTATTGTAATTTTCATATGTATGGTAAGGAGCTTTAACAGCAACCAGCTTGAGAGAGCCTGCAGTGCATAAAATTAACATAACTTGCTGTGTTCTCTGAAAAGTTTAGCCTAGGTGAACATGTTGCAATTATTATATTCTAAAAGAAGGTTCCAGCCTGATGTTGTTGGAGGGCTAAACTCATGCCATGCTATTGTTTCTTTCCTTTTTCATGTATTTCTTCTAGCTCTTTATCTGATTACCATCCGGCAAACAGCTGACGCTAAGAGGCTGCAGAGGGCTGAAGAGCTCCTGTCTGCTGTTTGCCTTCAGCTTGAAGCTATTTGAGTGGCTTCCTAACTCAGAGATAAAAAGAGGAGCTCATAGGCACAACTCTTGTTTTAATCCAGGCTGCAAAGAAACTTGCTCAGTCTTTGCATTTTATTTCTGTCTGAACTCCCCCCCCCCAACTTTATTTTCATTCATAGTCTATTTTTTAATAACATCTAAGCTGCTTCAACTCTTTAGACTTTTCATCTTTCTTTTTGTTTTCATTTTCACCTGACTTTGCGACATGATGGTAACATACTTTTTATTATGGTTTTTGGGGTGGCGATAATTAGCTTTTGGTGGATTTAGTTGCTACAACCATCTCAACAAACGTATAATACTACTGTGTAATCAGTAATTTTTGAGAGTCTTTGTTGCAGTTCTATATTAGAGAAAGTATGTGAGTTAGTTCAAGAGAGTTTGTATCCTAAATCCTGTCAGCCGTGCTGATGGGTTATGGCTGTTGTGGATCCTGGGACAAATCCTGCCTGATTTTCTTATTCGTGTTGTCCAATTGATTTGAGTGGGTCAAAAGGCAAGCAGGATTTGGCTCCCTATTAGTTTTTAATTACTTAGGGGTCTGATCCAAAGCCTGTTGAAGTCAATGGAAGTCATTTAATTGACTACAGTGGGCTTTGAATCAGGCCCGTAAAGTTTGGTTGGGTTTGGAGAAAAATATTATCTGGCTGTTCCACTATATATTGCTGTAATGCATGTGGTAGCAATCAGTTTTGGGAGATTACCTAGACAGGGTTCATTGTATATACAGGGCCTGATTCTGATCACACGTACACTGGTTTTACTCAGGGTAAATCCACTGATTTTATTTGATTTACTTCTGATTTACACTGGTGTCAGTGAGGTGGGAATCAGGCTGTATATGCATCAGCATACATCATTCACAGTTCTCGGTATTAGCTGGTGTTGTAGTAGCTTAGGGTGTTCATTATTTTCTCAACCAAGATTTTTTATTTTTCAAAACTTTTCTTGTCTGAAAGTGTTACGGTGCGCTTAATCTAAGTTGTCACATACAGGTGACAAGTAATGCAGGTCCAGCCCCAAGTCTGATCTGTTTCATGTGTTCTTACTCTCCTTTTTTGCCAGAGGAAATTCCATCTCTTGCCTGCCTTCATGTGGTGCTGATAAAGCTCTTCCTGTACAGTAGAATTCCTGTTTTCCTTTAAGCAACAGCAGGGTATTGGGAATGATCAGGAAAGGGGAGGAGGACCAGGAGGAGACTACACTCAACAAAGTAGCACTGAACTGTAACTTTCAGTTTTCCTCACTTATCCTTTTAAATAGGAGTTCTTCACTCCAGGAAAACCAATACTCAATAAATTAAAAGCTATCATGAGTTATGTGACTGAAGTACAGTAGTAGAAGTCTTACTTAGCCAAGTATTGTCAAATTTCATATGTCTGTCTTTTACATTCTTTTTTATTGTATTTTATGTGTATTAATGTAGAAAGAATTACATAAAAATCACCATATATATTATTTTATATAATCACCTGGTGATTATGCTTGACAGTTCTTGTAAGTGAACTGTTAAAGAGCGATACATCTAGAAAGTCTTTAAAAATGTGTCATATTGAAGAAAAAAATTCTTTACTAGTGTATAATGTATTTCAGAGGGAGCTTATTTTTCCCATAGCTCTGCGTTTGCTTGAAGTATTTCCAACTTTCAAACTGGTGGAGGAGAGCGGGGTGTGACGGTGTGCTCCCCTCCCATCCACTTTTTATTTTTCTTTTTAAAATACTTAAAAAAAAATCCCCCTCACCTAACCAGATGTGGCAAAAATGGGAGAAAATGTGGCACTACACCCACTCCAGTTTGAGCTTCAAGTATTAGAGAAAAAAACACGTCAACTCATCTGCAAATAGTTCATCAGGAAATACTAAAACTTTTGGCAGAAGTGTTTTACTGCTCTACTTTTAAAACAATTAATCCCAGATAGCTGTTGGAAGAGTAAAAATCGGTCCTTTATTTTACCAAATAAATCTTTGTATGTCCTCCGCTTCTAACTGCTGAAGACATATTACATTGTACAAACAGTATCAGTATTTGGCACGTTTCACAAATGCTAATGTGTATACTTTCCCTCCCTCCCCCTCTGTTTTCTTTCTGTTCCTCATTTGCTATTGGAATGGGAACTGTGGAAAAAATTCCTTGGCATTCTGACACCAGAACCCTTCATCTTGGAGAGACCACGATGATGCAACCTCAACGCATTCAGCAGGCACACCGGGGCCCTCCAGTGGGGGCCATGCTTCCCAGAGTGGAGACAACAGCAGTGAGCAAGGTAAAAGGTCAAACTTTTTCCCTGTGCAAAGTAGGCATGACTAAAATAACTTTGGCTTTTTTATGATATCAGTACATCTGCCTTAGTGTAAACATGGAGTGGCAGGCTTGCAATGTAATCAGCGGTAACTTAGGGAGACACTATTTCCTTTTCTTAACCTACTTAGCTGCATTTTATTATTATTTCAAAGCGAAATATCTAATCTTCAAACAAGCTTTGTAATAACAATTGATTAGTTCTGCCAATTCCTTTACAAATTTGGTTATCTGCAGTTTATTTTTGAGTGGTGTAAGTAAATAAAATGACAGACATACTCTCCAGCTGTGATGCAGTAGTTTGTACTGGCCTGTAAACAGAGAATTTAACGTGTAATATTAGCTATAAAAGGACTCCTATAGCAAGCCGTAAATCTGTTACATCATATAAGAAAGATGCAGAAGTCAGCTCTGACTGACTGAAAAAAATCTTGTGCAGTGTTTGCCTGTATAATATTTTTTCTGAAAACATGAATTTTGAATGCTTGATAGAGACAGACTCAGGGTGCAAACTTCAAGTCCAAATCTAGACTTCGAAACCCCCTCCCCCCCCCCCGAGTCTCCAAAGTTCAGGAATGCCGATTCTCCTCAGCTTTTCACCTTGTTCAGCCATTTCTGCCTGTACCAAGTGGGTGTCAAACACTGCCATTCGGACTGGGGAACATGTTACACCTGCTTTGCACTCACTTGGCATGGGTGTAAATGACTGTGCAAGGTGCAGGGCAGTGGAGAGTCAGGCCCCAGGTGTTCAGAAATTGAGTTTTGGTGGAAGATCTCGTATAGGCGAGGCTCACTGTAATTTTTGGATTTTGATCTGGGTTCACATTTTAAACGCTCCCGAGGTTCAGTATGGTAGTAGCAGTTTCTCTTTGGTATATTGAACTGGGTCAATTGTTATAGATTATTTGTACAGGGTGCATTTGGGTTATTGCTACTAGAAAGTAGAAGAGGGTACGATATAGGGTTTGATCTTACTCCCATCTGAGTTATCCAGAATCTTTTTATTAACATCAATAGGAGTTGGATCAGGCCTTAAGTCAGTGGGAGTCATTCCATTGACTTTAACTGGATTTGGGCCAGGCCTGTAATGAACTAAAACAGCCACAGCAACTAATGACAAGGAGGGCTTTAGTTATAAAGCAGCAGGTCAGTGAAAACTCTAGTAATTCACTATCAAACTTTATGGTTTATAGATATAGATATAATCAATATGGATTTCTTGTCACTAAAGTGCTGATGATTTAGTGGAATATTTACATTTATTTATTTATTTACTTTTAAAGCACCCATCCCTGTGGCATTCGGGAGTATGACATAACTTAAATACATCAATGCATTAGTCTAAACTGTCCATCCCAAGCAGGACACACAGGTCCCATACCTGTGTTCATGCTCTACTCCCAACAACCATAAATAATTCAGTGCTGGTCCATCATCAAACAATGTTTGACCACAAAGACATGTCTTGTACTGCAGCTTGGAGGACAGAAAATTTGAGCTCTGGTTGATCATTTGAGCTCTGGTTTGGGGGGAGGGATAGCTCAGTGGTTTGAGCATTGGCCTGCTAAACCCAGGGTTGTGAGTTCAATCCTTGAGGGGGCCATTTGGGATCTGGGGCACAAATTGGGGATTGGTCCTGCTTTGAGCAGGGGGTTGGACTAGATGACCTCCTGAGGTCCCTTCCAACCCTGGTATTCTATGATCCTATGATAGCCAGCAGGAGTGAGTTCCATGGTCATGGGATGCTGCACCTGAATACCCAACTTCTAATCTCCAGGCATGTAAATCTAGGGGCTCTCAGCAAATACTCCTAGGCTGACCTCATTATTTGGTATGAAGCATAGGCAGAGGTCAACCTAAGGTAGCAAGATATAAGATCTATCATTCTAAATTATGGTCTGTGGTATTGTACACTCACAAATATAGTATACTTATTTAGGCATCCAGTAGGCTCCTGTGTAGGAACCAATTTAATCACCTGAGCGTTGCCTGGTGTGCTGGGAAAAAACATAACCTAAAGTGCGTCCCCATCTACCTGCTATGTTTCCTTTTGAAGTGCCAATCTACAAATTGAATGTCAGGACTCCAATCAGTTTCTCACACTTGAAAGATGCACACTCCTGTGATGTTTAGGTAAAACTCCCAATTGAAGACTATGGCCGAGATGCCTCCCCCTCCCATCCTCCCAGGGAACTCACAAGAGGGTGCCTACTGGAAGAAAATTCTGCAAGAGTCCCCTTGTTGAATTTTCCTTGGATTGTTCCATTGGAGGGACAGGATTGGCCTCATAACTACTGAAAAGGCAGTGGTTCTATCCCCAAGCCACACGGATCCCCAGAATCTGAAAGAGGCCACAGCCATCTGTGAGGAGAATCTGTGCCTCTCCTCCAGGTCTGGGACCCACTTGTCTGACCCTTGCTGCCTCTCTGATCATTTGGCTCCACTGAAACTGCATTGCCAAGGCTCTCCTTTGCTGCTGCCTCTGGGGCACCACTCCTCCAATGGGGTTTCTCTGGGATGGAAGAGTTCATGAAAGAGTTAATGCAGCCTCAGATTGCATTAATATCCCAATGGCTTTTCTGCCAGTGTCAGGTGGGGTGGCAGAGGTAAGTGATCCACATTGCTCCTCCTCAGTCCTGCCTCTTGACCTCCCACTCTTTCCTGGCCCTCCTGGCCCTTTCTTTCCTGATCTCCGACTCATTCCCCTGACCCACCCGTTCTCAGTTCCATCTCTCACCCTCAAGGGAAGGTCAGTGGGATCTGGTGATGGGTGGATGCTGCCATCGATGTTGTTGACCCTCTGTGCAGGACCAGGTAGATCCACACGAAGGGCTCCTCCCATGATGTTGTGACTGGAAAGCATTAAGTCATATGGGAGTTTTGCCTGTTGAAGGAGTGCAGTATCTGACCCAGAATGCCACAGCACAGTGGCTGCTCATTCAACATCGAAAGGGTTAATGTAGGGGAAGTTTGAAATTAGTTAAAATATTTTGGCACTGAAAGAGTTACAAAAAGGGCCTTCAGGCAGCGAATGATGAAATATTATCCTAATTTTATTAGTGGTGAGTGTCTGTGTTGTTTTTAGCATGTCACCGCAGCTGTACAAGGGGAAACTACACGATACGCTGTATCGATCATCTAACAAACATAACTACTAGTGACCTGTAATCTACCAAGCATTTATTGACTTTAGCCTGGTTCAGATTCACAGACCCAGGTCAATGTCACAAAATACTATTGTAGTGAATAGTAAATAATGTGGTAAATATAATCAGTTTTTTTTCCCCCAGTGAAAGGGAGAAAGGGTTAAATACATCTAATAATAAAAATAAAACATTCAAAACATTTTACAAAGGAGGGGGGGAAAAGAGAAGCTGATTTAATGGTCTAATGAGGCCATCTTCCAGAGACTTGTTTTGTGTAAGGCTTGCTTTGACCTTTCGCTTTGCTCAGGAGCCCAACGCTTCATTTTTCACATTCTTGCAATTACGTTAACGCTTCAAGCATTTCTGACTCTAAGTCAGCTAGCAACACCAGGCATAACTCAACACTGTGAGTTTTTCTCCTCTCTGTAGATTCATTAACAGGTCACTGGGGTCCCAACTGAAATTTAAAACTGACTGGTTCTGTTGGGTTAGTTGAGTTATGGCAAGGGAGATAGCAGGAAAGGGGCTGAGAGAAGGGGAGGAGAGATAGAAGACCCTAGGGTTTTTGGCAGGGAATATATGTGTAAAACCCTAAGCAGCACATTAAAAGGTGTGTGAGGCTTTAGCATGCAGCCATTTCATTGGGGGGAAAAATCTGTAAGTCTTTTGGGGTGCTACATTTTCCTTATTCTTTGCAAAATAAAGTAAAATGTGCCTTTGCATATGTAATGTCCAAATTATTGCTTTAAAATGCTAGCAACTTCTAGTATTCTGTATTGGTTTATGCCATGGTGAGGGATATGTCACCCACAAACTTTAATTCTTATTTAATTTCTTTATGGGATATTTCAAATAATGAATATGGCAGATTATGCATGAAAAGCAGGAAATCAATCTTTTTTAAGGTTTAAAAACATGTGGTCTACAGGAAATCACTGGAGAATAGTTTTAGTTTCGTATATTATGACACCAGGATTGTATACCTGGTTTGCCACATTTTTAGTTTAAGTCAAAGGGCCCGATCCTTGGAGGTGCTAAGCACCCACAAGCAGGCCTGTTGAGAGAAATTTGTGCCCCAGAGTCTCACGTTCACGGGGCCCCCAACTCCTCCCATTTCACTTTATTTATGCAGACATTACAGACATATATGGACATATTTATACAGATGTTCAGCACCTCTCAGTATCAGACCCACAGAGGTAAACTTGTGCATATGTTACAAGCCAAAGGCAGGAAGCTCGTTCTGCAGCGTATAGCAGAAAACTTAACAAGATGGGATCAAATCCTGCTTGCCTTACTCATGTGAGTAATTCCACTGGCATCGATGGATCTACATGTGTGAGTAAGGTGAGCAAGCTTTGGCCAACTGTAGAGAGGATCTGAGCACCATTTGTTCAGAAAATATCTTAAATAGTCTTTAAACATTTTTCTGTGGTAGTCTGATGTTTTGTCCCACTGATTTGCCCACACTAGCTTTCTGCGGGAAAGATTAATTATCTGCTTCAGGGCAAAGTCAACAGAGATATTGACTGAAATCACACATGCTTATCCTAGGTTACATCTTTGGGTTAATGCACATTGGAAAAGTTACTCTGGGTGAGTTTCTTGTTCATTGTGTAATACATTATGATATATGAATTTGGAAACACCATGAGTTGGTAAGTCAGAAAAGGCCTTTCTTGATATTGAAACTATACTAACACAGGAGGCATATGTAAAATGAGTCTGCTTTGAAACCAAATCATAATAGATCCAGAAAGGAGGAGTTGTATTAAATAATGCAATGTGTTCATACACAGTATGCAATTGAATTTTCATACCCAAACTTTGCTATTACAAAACAACATGCATTTATGATGTTTTTTCCCATTACTCTTTTAAATATCGTGTGTAGATATGCATGCATTGGATTGTATGCATATCTTCTTATATCTTCAGAACTTCTCACCTTAAACCTTAGAGTGGAGATACAGTTTTATTGGTGAAAAACTATCATTTTGTTGCTAGAAAGTAAACCCCAGATTCTGTTGTGAAAAAGCAAACTTCCTCATAAAGAAAGCTTTACTGGAGATGCATCATTTCCAAAGGCACTATTTTCCTAAAGGTAAACTATGTGCACTATGAACAATTCTTAAAGAACGATGATTTTTTTTTTTTCAGTTGAGGAAGACACAGGAAGAAAGTAGCTCTTATTAATTCATCTTTTCCTTTCAAGTTTTTGGGGCCTGTCCTTGTGTTGATGGGTATGAGTAATTCCCATTAATGGTGATGGGAGTTACGCATGTGCATTGACAGGAGAATAGACCCCTCAGTGTTTAGAGCACATGAAATTTACATTTTTTTCCCATCGCTGTAATTGAGATGTTGACAAATTGGAGAATATTGATGAGCCTTTGTTTTAAGTATTTCTTGCCAAGTTTGTTTTATTTTTCATGGCTTGAACAATAGTGTGGGTTCAGCAGCAATGAATAATAAGGGTAGAGTAAAGATAACATTGTATTTCAATATTTTGATGTGCCAATATGAAATAAATTATCTTAGGCAAATGGAATATGCTGTTTTAATCATTAGCTATGCATGAGAGAAAAATTGATGTTGACATCTTTGCTGTAAAATCGTTGTAATGGGGCCTTCCTTACAATTCATTTTTGTAAAATTCATTTTGTACATTTTGCAGCAATTGAACAATCCCTGCACTGTGAATAGGCAGAATTCCCAGAAATACTGAGACAGTTGGCCCAGTAACTGCTGAGCTCACACTGCACACCACATGCACATTAACCATAGTGCTGCCAGAAACAGTTTAGCTAAATATATTCACATATTAGTATCCACCCATCTTTCTTTTCTTTTATTCAATTGTGTGAACAAGTACATTTTGTATTTGGTTTTTTTTTTTTTTACCATTTATGTCCCTACCTTTCAACCAGTTAATGGGGCTAGAATTTCATAGTAAATCTCTTTTATTTATTGTACAGTTTTCTAGTCATTATACTGGTGAAAACTGCAGATCCCCACCTTTTATTGAATTTAAAGCTTAGAGGTGAGTGAGCTCTTAAAATATTATAATACATTTTAAGACTTACATCTTACTCTCTTAGTTTCCAACCCACATAGTTATATGCAAAAATGTTTTTTTTCCTACAAATATACAAGTTATTAGATAACATTTACTATGTGTTCTAACTATGTTGTGCTGGGGTTTCAAATGCAGCTTAGGAAAACTCTGTCAATGGAATGTTGTCATAGTGGCAGGGATCTCTTTAAAATACCCCTAGATACAATATGACAGATGCCATCTGGAATAATCTTTTGCTAGTTGTTTTTAACTTTTATTTTTCCTACAGCTAAGTTCATCCCAAACTGGTCACTTACTGTTAATGGTAAACACAGGGAACTTCTTTTCTCCCTTCTCCACATGAAAGCTCAAAAGAAAATAACCAAATAATATTGCTGAAGAGATTGCTAATGGTGGGATATTTACTTTTGCCTTTATCATTTTGTTTTTGCTTTGCTTTTTTCAAATGCAGAGGGTAAGATTTCCCTTAAGGTCTTTCCCACCCCCACACCCTCTGCCAGATCTAACCCAGCCCCCCTCAAAATGTTAGCTATTATTTTATTTGCCAAATTGTAAAAGTATCTGTCTGTTACAATATTAATGTTTTTCATAATTCAACACTCTCAAACATGCAGTAGTAAGTGCAAGTGTTTAAATGCCTTCCTGGGTTGTTACAGTCTGACTAATTTCTTCCTATATATGTTAACTTATTTGAAAGATCTAGTGTTGGAATCTCTGGATTTTTTTTTAACTTAAGTCGTGTAAAGGGATGTCTCCTGATGCCTGTTAGAGTTTAATTTAGAGTAGTAATTAAACTTGAATACTGCCTCATAAACAAAAGATAAACAATAAACCAGCCACATTCCCTGCTGTTTCATAGCTTTCTTTCCCAGATGTTTTAGCCCGATAATTTTTACACAGTGAACTACCTAGCATGGTGTGCTGTGGACAGAGGTCAAAGACTAGTTCCATGTAACAGATTTTTTTAAACTTTTTTTTTTTTTAACAAAATGCTGAAGGATTTTTCTTCATCTAGCTGATTAAATTCTGAGATACTGAAGGACACTTATAATTGATTTTGTAATTTCCCGTCCCCTTCACTTGTTTAACAAGGCCATGCTGATTTAAAATTCCTAATTTTATCAATGACGTAGTGAGCTTTAAAAATTATTAAGGTATTTTGACAATTAATTCTATTTCACTAAACAAAAGGAGAGAGCAAGAGGGAAAGAGAGCCAGAAGATATTCCTTTAAATGCTGTGTTGATCCTAAGCAACTAAAGAATATAGTACAATAGAACATTTTTTTCCCCCCAAACCAACCCTCAGGCTACTGGAGCTTGTGTGTCCATTTCTGGACCATTCCACTGTCAGCCATGATCTTTCTAATTGTCAGGTACTAGTAGGCCATTCGAATGCAGAAGCCATGTTATTTTCACTGGGTGGGGTAATTACTGAAAGCTGAGAATAGCTGCACTAAAGACAGAGGGATACTTTCATGATCCCATTAGCATAAGAGTGGGTAAATTATTCATGCCAAGTGAGGATTCTATGGGGAAAAGTATAGTTAATGCACATAGTTTTTAAATGTATCCCTTTCTGCTCTGAGACTAAATTCTTGTTGGATTCAGTTCTCAGACATTTACGGGAAAGCTCTAGTGGCATGTTAGACGCAGTTCATCTCTCTCTGTTTGCAGCGCTCTCAATAGAGACCATCTGGCAAAGATCCAAAAGGTGATTAAACAAAATGATCAGCTCTTGTTGCTGTGTTACTTGTCCAATACTCTGGATTAAAAAACATGACCCACGACAGTCAGCTAAAGTCATTCTTTTTTTTCTTTTCCCTATAAGAATTCAGATGGTCCACAAATGTCTATGCCATCTTTGTGTCCTTATGGCCCATAATCATGAACAGGTTGTGCAAATGGCTCGTTCTGTAGCACGGTCTGTTCCAGCAGCATAGAAAAATTTCCTATTAATTGGGTCAGTCTAATGTTCATAATGACATGGGGAAAAATTACTAAAATTTATTTTTTAGTAGACATAAAAAATGTGTGCTTTCTGCCATGAGAGAGTTGAAATCTGACAACAGGTTCATGTGATTGATTAATTTTCTTGTGACTGAAGAAATTCAAAGCATGACATTGTCATCTGCTGAAAATAGTATACAGCTCCTTATAACCAAACAAAAAGGGGGAAAACATGAGCTGTGGTTTAACACCACAATCAGGGATGAATTTACAGTGCCATTCAGAAGAGTACTCCCTTATCATAAACAAGCTGATAATCACACTGAATCTAACTCCCAATTAGCTCTTCCTTCCCTCACAGAGATCAGCGTACATGTCCTCCTTAAGCCGTGATATGTTGCTGTTGAGTCAGACAGAACATTTGTATACCTTATGTCATATTCAAAATTTAAGGATTAACACTATATATTACCAGGAAACCCAGCTAATCAGCAAGGTAATTTTCAAACCAATCACTTAGATGACTGAGTTAAGGTAAAAATGCCAAGACTGTGAATAGGGGACATATGTATCTTATCTTTTGGGGGTTGCACCAAATGCCAAGTAGTAGTGTAAATTCAACAGAAAGCAGACATTGTTGGAAAGTAATTAAAGAAATATTGAAATGAAATCTACCATATGAGTGAAATATTTGTAGAACTACTTTGTTGTTTCATACATAACAATTTGCATGGACCTCAACAGTGATTTTTTAAAAACTACTTGGAGGGGGGGAGGAGGGAGGAGGATGTTGAAGTACAAGTTGGAATTCACAGGATATAGGACCTACTGCTGAAATATTCAATCGTATAATTAGATGTAGCCTGTCTCTTAGAACCAAGAATATTTATAGTCTGAAATCATTTGGCTGATTAAAGAAGGGGGCGCTTCAAGAAAAGAAGAAAGATGATGCTAACAAAACAACTAAATCAAATTCTGCTTTTAAAAGCTAAGAAGATCCAGCAAGGCTGTCAGCTCCCCTTACTATGTAAGGTAAAAGCAATAGGTAAAAGATACAGACGTGTCTAGAGTGCTCAGGGAGGGGAAGTGAGGCTCCCCTAGAGTCAGTGCAATGTGGCAGATGAAAGGGACCCATATAGCCTTGGGGGTCTTAAGGCTATTACAGGGCAACTCATGCTCTGTTATCATGCTGATTTTCAATTGATTTTTGGCTGTACAGTACTTGTTGAAGGCCCTCTAGAGCGACAAACACTGCATTATGGCGATACACATTGTAATACATGTGCTTTTTGTCTTATTGTCTTTACTTTGCCTGGTAAGAGTGGCGGACGACCATTCTGTGATTTCTCCAGCTTCTGGGGACATTTTAGGTTTGGGAGTGGGTGGAAGGAGTTTGACAGTCATCTTTACTCATTTCTTAATGCAGATTGACATATCTGTTTACAGTTTTGCATTTTCCAACCAACTGAATCTTAAATGGTTGTAAACCATTTAATATATACATTGGTTCAATCTGCATTCAGACTTACCTCTATATTGGATCAGAAGGTATGTCACTCACTTTGGGGACCCTCACAAAACTACAATGCTATTACGTCTTAGTGTAGGTAGTTGATATCAGAGATGCTTAATCCTGAGGCTGAGGTTCCAGAAATTTTCTATATGCTAGAGAAATCAATTTTGCATAATTTCAAGCTTCCACCTCTGCTTTTATGTATTTGTGTCCCTCATGTTGGTCCACTCTCACACACTGTGAAAATAAGAGTCACACAGCTGAGTCTTAGCTGACAGAGACATTTTTCTTTTTAAGAAGGTTCATTATTTTAATCAGATTATTGGCTAAATATTTGCTGCAAAATTCTCAAAAGCAGCATCTATACTTGTGCCTGCAATTTTGCTCCCACAAGTTTTGGTGCATACATTTATTCAAACATGCAAACAGCCTATGCAAATGAAAATCAGAAGTTTTACATGCATAAAAATGTAATGTGAAAAAACATGCATGTGGAAACCCTGTGGGTGCAACGTCTCATGTCAGGGGAAGGCACAGTTGAAAATTTAACCTCTGGTATTTGAGATTTTTATAGGAAGGCAGTGTGGTGTACAGGTTAAAGCACAGTACTAGGAGACAGGGGTTTGAACCATACCTTTGGCACTGACTCCGGGCACGATCCAAGGCCCATTGAAGTTAATGGAAAGACTCCCCTTGACTTTAGTGGGCTTTA
This sequence comes from Lepidochelys kempii, assembly GCF_965140285.1. Classification (NCBI taxonomy): domain Eukaryota; kingdom Metazoa; phylum Chordata; order Testudines; family Cheloniidae; genus Lepidochelys; species Lepidochelys kempii. The sequence continues at coordinate 78,205,143 of NC_136385.1, forward strand.
GATCAGGCTCTAATGCCTCAGTTCTGCAATTTGTTGCACACAGATGACAGCTGCTTCAGTGGCCCTCTGTATGGACGTGGCTGTCTGCCCATGTGCAACAAATTGCAGGATTCTGAAGTCTATTTGTGTGACCTTGTGCAAGTTATGTTACGTCTTTGTGATCCACTTTCCCCATCAGTAAAATGGGGGCAGTAGTATTTAGCTACTGTGCAAGGGTGTTGTGAGGCTCAGTCAATTAACATTAGTGCAGTGCTTTGATATACTTAGATGGTTATATAGAAGTGCTGAGTATTATTATGTTATTAGTAACTGTGAAATCAAAGCAAGAGCAGCATTGGCAATACATCTAGGTATTTTATTGCTTGTTTAGACACTCTCTCCTCTTTCAATACAGAGAAGTTGGTAAGAAAAATAGCCTTAACATTGCAGACTGATTTTTAAATAGTGAGAAGATCTAAATTTTCAACATTTAGAAAGTCAATCACCAGAAAGAGCATAGACCTGGGTACCGTTACTAGGCAATCTGTACATGAAGGTGAAATGTTTGGAATAATGTCTTCAATGTATTAGACTTTGATTTGTCATTATGTAAGCATGTCTTCCCATTACACATTTTTTTCTTGAACAAACATATTTAATTTGAACAACTCAGGGAAACTCTGTGTTTGTGTTTGCACTCCCTTTTATCTACAAGAGCACCCAAGGGCAGTTATGTATTGCAGGATTTGTTCCAAACCAATGTTTTGTTTTGATTTTGTGTGTGTGTGTGTGTGTTTCTGGAGGATTGCCTTTAACACTCTAGAGCTATACAGTGGGTTGTAGTGTTTAGTGTTCTCTTGCACCAGCAGTTCTGTCTTTTAGACATTGACATTGATTTTCCTCATATTGGCACGGGAAGATCGAGTATACTCCTTGCTCCATTGCCTAAGAGTCTGCAGTGTGCACACAGTGGTGGCCAAGAAAGCAGGTTTAGGGCATCAAAACTGGCAGCACTAATATGAATAGCCTGCTTGATATTTTAGAGTTTCTTTTTGCCAAATATCACATTCAATGCGGGGGAAATTATAAAGAAAAAATTTACACACAATATAGTTTATCATTACAGTTCCTTTTCATTTTGGTCCTTGTGAATATAGCTTCAGTACCATGGTTTTCCACAGGAGTTACTTATAATAACGTTGTTAAATGCACCAAATACAAGACACATTCCATAGTTGCGCTATTCATAAAAGCTCTCATTTGATTTTGGTCCAGTGGCAGACTCTCCACTGGGCATTCAAGGAGACATTTTCCAAGAAAGGGGGCTAGAATCAGCTGGAAGAAAGGTCTTCCCTATTCAAAGGAGTGGAAATGTTTTTGAATGTAGGGGGAGATTATCTATATAAGGTCCTGATCCTGCTTCCACTGATGTCAATAGCAACTGTATGACTTGAACAGGAGCAGGATCTGGTCCCAAATCCATATCTGTTTCGCAGAGTCTGGGGTTGCACACCTATGCAATTGAGACCAGAATATGGGCCTTTATTATTAAAATTTACACTGCTGTTAATTTCATAGGAGAAATTCCTATAGAAAGTGCAACTGAGCTCTTGATACACATACCGTATCTCCAGGAACAAAAACAAGAGCTTGTCTTAAAACTATAAGTAAATGTTAATAATATTTTAATATTAAATTCTAAAGAAATTAATCTTTTAAAGGGAGCGTCATCATATTTTCTCATATTTTAAGGGACAAAGGAAAATAATTCTTGCCAGGGCCATTTCTACATAGCTTTGTAAAAGTACAGAAACTATCCTCTTTTTTCCTAGATTCCTTTTAAAATCAATGCACTTAATTCTGTTATCATTCTACCAATGTTTATTTCAGATTTTCTGGGAAGGTCGGGGTGGTAAATTGCTGCCAGCGGCTGATGTAGTAAATGTAATCTTATGTTCTAGCAGTTTCATAGAATCATAGAACATCAGGGTTGGAAGGAACCTCAGGAGGTCATCTAGTCCAACCCCCGGCTCAAAGCAGGACCAATCCCCCATAGTTGCCCCAGATCCCTAAATGGCCCCCTCAAGGATTGAACTCACAACCCTGGGTTCTAGCTGCTTTGGGAGTGTACTCCAATATAGTAGCTGGTCCCTGCACAGGTATGCAAGGGGTTAAAGGCACACAGATCCCTCCCCATTGTGCTTTCACAGGAGCCACCCACAGCTGCAGTTCTTGCACTCGCCTGAGCACAAAGACCCCGTAGGACTAATGACACTAAAAGGGGCAGGGAGGAGCGGATCCATTGCAGAGAATGTGCTCTACAAACCCTTAAAGGCCTGGGTAATCTTGTGACACAATGCCTCTCAAGGCTCCTATTGGGTGATATGGTGCCACATGACTCCCATTGTGGGGTTGGGCCTATAAGGCACCGATGAGCCCACAATGTGCCAGCCACGGACAAGAGAGGAATGGTCACAGGAGCAGTGGAAAAAGGGAAGAGAGAAAAGCATGAGGCAGCCAAGAATTATGTCCAAGGAAGCAGGAAGAGGAGAGGACAGCGCATCCAGAGGGGCTGGGACATAAGTGGCTGTGCAGCATGTGCAGGGGAAAAGGAGAGTCAGGCAACAGGGAAGTATGTGCAGGAGAAAGGAGGAGAACGGGACTGAGTGGCAAGAACACATATGCAGGAGAGCCTGGGGAGAGAGAAGATGAGAGATGGAGGGAGAGATGAAATGAAGAGACGTAGACAGCGTGTTTGCCTTAAAAAAAAATTGGATTGCATTAAAGACAGCTAGTAACACATAAATACTTTGGCTCAGATGCTTGACTATGCTGGGTCACTTTGTAGAGCCAGCTTTAGGGGATATCCCCCAACATAAGGGGATCCTCTGGTGACATATAGCAGTTGTAATGGCTCTGATGCCACTACTCCCTCCCTCCCAAACATAAGTGCTGGAGCTAAGGGTGCTGGGGGTGCTGCTGCACCCTCTGGCTTGAAGTAGTAATAACAACCTAAGTACATGGTTTCTGCCTTCAGCACCCCCACCGCAAAAATTGTTTCAGCACCACTGGCAGCAAGCATAGAGGGCCTGGCTTGGGACAAAGGGGTGTGTTTTCCCTGTGCCCTGCTGATTCCCAGGTCCCAGAAGAGCCTTTCTAGCCATTGGCAACGAACAAATGTTTAAGCGTTCTTCTGGCTGCTCTAACTTACACCTGGGGACCAGCCCAGCATGCAGCCCACCCAGGGTTGGGGAAGCTCAAGAGTGGTTTATCGCTGTTCTATCTCTGCATCCCTCCAATTTGCACTGTGCATTCCTCAGCCACAGCCAGGGATTGGCATTTTATATTTCTCCATGTAAGCAAAGCCACTGCTGTAGCTGCAACCATGAAGTGATGCAGTTGTAAATGGGAGCAAAAGATGATCTGCAAGTTCTCTAAGATGTGATTCATGCTATGAAAATGTTTGACAACCCTTGATTTAATCCTTAACTATGTAAAGAGCTCTTTTTCCTCTCATAACCTGGTGTTAATGCTTTCAGGCTTATGGACTGCCCATGTTTAAGCAACTACCTTCCTTTCCTTGTATCTGTCCAGAGATGCAAATTGGTCATATTAAAAACTGAACACAGCTCCTCTTATATGTCAAAAGTTCACCAGAAAGGAGTCTGACGCATACATATATGGATTTTTATTGCAGGGCTGAGCCCAAAGCTTTGAAATTATTTATGAGCATAAAAATCAGAAACTTGCATGAACTCCCTGTCCAATTTTATAGTCCTGGATCAAGAGTATGAAACATCACATAAATAGTGGAAATCAGAATCATTCAGCTCACGCGTCCCCTTTACTTCCTCTGACCTCAAACTCACCACTTAATGGCTGTGCTCTTGTCAGTGAAGGAGTCTTCACTCTATGCATCTGCTAGACAGGACTGTTCGAGAGGAGCATAAACTTCTACACGTCTAACAGGAGCTGAGTGCGCTCCTAGTTTCCCTTGCCCTGAGGAACAGGTGTAGGACTGAACTGAAATCTTCTGACTGAGCCAAATTCTCTTCTTATTGTGGGTCTAATACAAAGCCTGCTAAGTCAACAGAAAGTGTTCCATTGACTTGAATGAGCTTTGGATCAGGCCCTTATGCTTGTATAAATCCAGAGTAACTCCACTGAAGTAAATGGAATTACCCTGGGATTGCACCAGTGTAAATGAAGGCATAGTTTGGCTCAATGGTAATGCATTATTAGTCTGTGTTTTGTGGGACTGGGCAGCCATCCAGTTAGATATAAAGAGTCCAAGATTATGCAAGTGTCGTGGCATTCTGCATCCACTAATACACTATGCCAGCCTTTTAAATGTTTTAAATAAAACAATTTCCCACTAAAAGTGTAAAAGGAAGCTAATATTCATTTTCTAGATGTGCACATAATGAAAATTCTTGCTTTTCATATTTCTGTGCTACCAAACTGTAAAGCCTGTTTTGCATAAAAAAGTACTTAGTTCACAAATCATGTAAAATTTAATGAGTGTAACTTTTATTGTGTCAGTTCACTGCCTTGAGAAAATTATTAAAACCCCATGTCTTCTTTACAATCAAAAGGCTACCACCTTTTTAGTATTTCTTTATTGCCACCTTTTATTTCCCAGAATTAAACCAAAATCTGAGCTATGATTTGCCACTAGTTAAAGATTTTAATGTAATAATTTGCATTTTGGATATGTCAAATATTTTTCTTCCAAGAAACGGCTTGGGATATGAAGCTAGTTATGAAGTGGGATGGAATGAAAATTGTTCTTGTGCATCAGCATATGCCTTCTGATGTACTTGTGATAGCCAAAGCGGGGCCCCAATCCTGTAAAGATTTACACACATGCTTAGCTTTATGAGCTATTGAAGTCAATGGAACTTCTCCCATGAGTTAACATTGACCATTAGAGTAAGTCTCTGCAGGATTGGGGCCTAATTGATGAATGACCACTTAGGGTCTAAACCTCTTTCTGATGAAGTCAGTTGCAAAGCATCCTTTAATCTTCAAGGTGCAGGATTAGGCCCTTAATTATTGGCTCTTCTACAACTGTGTTAGTATTGTAAATACAGTAGTACAGGTATTCTGTTACCTGGTTTCTTAATTTTTACCATGGAAGAACTGGTTGAAATTTTTCACACAAGGTTTTTTCATCAGAAATGGCCTTTTCTCAAATACTAAGCTTTTTTTTTTTAATTGTCAACATTATCAACATTTTCTGTTTTTCATGAATTTTTTCCAAGATTTTTGACCAAACTTTTTATTGAAATATTTTCCAAATTAAAAAATATGCTAGAAAATGGGTCCATTTTGAATCCTGCAAAAATAAAATGACTTCAGAATTTTGAATTTTTGGGCGGGAATTGTTATTCTATTTTTCAACCATCTGTGTTTAACAATAGGCTAGATGTAAGCTATGTCTACACTATGAGCTAGAAGAAAATAATAGAACCATCAGGAAGAGCATGCTTCCTGAACAAAGAAAAATCTTACTGTTTTGACAGTAACAAAAATAAATCAGAAGGTTTGTCAGTAGTGATTTTTTTTTTTCTAAGTTTGATGCTCATTAGGAGCCTAATCTACAAACATTTAGTTGAGCAAATAGTCCTTACCCATGCGAGTAGTCCCATTTTAGAATCAGGCTCTTGAACTTCCATTCTCATGTCTACTACCTGTTTGACACACTGGCAGAGATCATTTTCAAATATGGCTAAAGGAGAACTTGATTGGGACACCATGTTTTATCCATGTTTTTCATTTCAATCCTAAACTGCAAATGCTTTCCGTATGAAGAAAGGCAGTAGGGTTTTTGTTTATTTCTTTGTTTTTATTTATTAGATCTTTACTTTGACTGATGGCCTTTCGTGCTCTTGGAAGTCCAAACAATGTTAGTCTCACATTGTGTATTCAGAAATTATGAATTTCTTTTTGGTGAAACATCTGCTACCATGTTAGCAAAAAAGATTATTAGATTTCTGTCTTTCTGAAGCATAAAAAAGTCCAGTATCTTCTGCCAGAGAAGAAGATTCCAACCACTAGACTTGACCAGTTTTTTTCAGTAGCTTTATTTTTCTTTAGTTCAATATTGCTTTAGCTTTTTCATGTAGAATACTAATGTCCATAAATTATATATTACAAATTTACCTTTGATTCGTACACTAGTTAAGCAGCTTTAATTCTTAAGAATACAGGTATCTTCCATCTGTTTGACTGTGACAGTAATATCCTCATTTGTGGTAGTGTCTCAATGGATTTGCTATTACACTTATCCATTTTCAGAAAATTTCAAAACAACAAAAACATTGTAGATATCTTCACCGATGGAGGATATGCTTTGTTTTACTGTAAATTCATTATCCTGATAATTTCCTTCTGCTGGATTTTATTAGCAGTTCACATTCCCAACTTTGAGAATACTATGGCATAAAGTCCTGTCTGTGGGCAAGATTTTATGAAGGAAGATCTTTCTTAACTTCTTAGATCTTTCATTCTTTCTATTAATCTGTAATTTAACCTTAATTACAGATTTGACTGATTTTTTTTTGTTTTGTCTTCTGAATCTGTAAATTTGGACAAATCATACAGACAGGACTTTCTAATCTAGTAATTCATCAATTAGGTTTGGTTTCAGGCCCTTCTTTCCTTCTGGTAAACTAATCCCACAGTCCTGGGACCCACCAAAGAGAATGTCAATTCAGCAAGAAGTCCACACTAGTAGAATTCAGGTGTGCTGTATGATGAATAACCCTCCTTTAAACTTTCAAATGGCTATCAATTATTTTTGTTTAGTAGATATAAATTGTCCTTTCTTTTAGATCTGCTGAAGAATTTTAAATCTTTGTACAGTAATTTTCTGCATTCTTAATTTTACAAATGTAAATATAAAGTACATAATAGATCCAAAGTTGCCTTCAGTGCGTGTCAATGGGAGTTGAGTGTGCATACCTGAAGGTAGAATTTGGCTCAAAATATATGTGTTTGTGTGTGTATATATAGTAATATTTGGTATGTGGGGAGGGAAATTATATAGAGATATAGTCAGAGGCTACAATCTTGATTGTGCTTTTCTTCAGTTATCATTTTTTCCAAAATATCTTATATAAGCTCAAAGCAACTTCTTCTGTTTGTACTTGGGATGTGAATATACTTTTCCCCTTCTTTATTCACATGTAATCATTTTAGCTGCTTCTTTAGAGTATTTTCTTGTAAGGTTCAACTGCTCTTAAGGTACTGAAAAGTTGCCTGGTGTATAATTTGAAATCTAGGAGCAAGCCTAGCACAACTCCTTTGGGTATGATTCCCTTTTTGGTTACCTTGGTAGAGTTCTTGGCTTTGATCAGAAGGGTATAGGTTGAGTCTCAGCTGTGGTAATGTGCAGGACAGGCATACATGCACAGTTCAATGGGATGGGAACTCCCATTAATTTCTGTTCTACTGTCTGGCAACCACTTGCCAGACATAAAACAATTCATTTGCTCCTCAGATTGTTTAGGAATTATTTGTTTTCTCCTCCTACCCTACAAAATTTTTCATCCAGGAGAAACATCACTCCAACTGCATGACATTTTATTAAATGTCCCTTGAATTTTCTTCTATAGCCTACACTTGCAGGAGGAGGATGTCTTATTTACACTAATAGTTCTTTTCCATCTGTAACAGCTGCGATTCTGTGGCCTTATTCTAGACAAACTTTGATTCTTTGCTGCCTCTTTATAAGAATAATCCTTCCAAACCAATTGTTGAAAGGTCCTGTGTTCCGATGCTTCTCTTTAGTTTTTTTGGCATTGCTCAAAAATCAATGTCCTAACTTTGCAACAGTCATTCATCAATCAAGATGTAAATGTCATTCACAAGTTTTAAAAATGATTTTAAATAAATTTAAATTTTAAATCCTTTAGTACGTATCAGAAACAACATGTTGTTGGTAATCTACAGTGTTTATGGAAGGAAATTGTCTTCCTTACATACATTACTTTCAACTGCCATTTTCTTATTTCTTTTATTTGGCTTCACACTCATGTAAGCCTTTCTCTTTGCCATTTTCTTTTGCCTTTCAGAAGACTTTCCTAGAAGCAACTCTCATTTGATTTAATTCCTAGCCCATTTTCTTTCTAGGTTCCTAACAACAGAAAAACTTTAAACTGTTCTTCTGTTCTCCCTGCTACTTCTTTTACAGCTGGTGCCTCTCTGGGGTCTTTCTGTTAGTTGCATTAGGTATCCATGAGGTTTGTAGGTTTCAGGTTTGGGGGAGAGCTGTAGACTTAGTTGGGACTGATTTGCCTAAAAAGAGATTTGGGCTTAGTTAAGTTTAGGGCTTAGACAAAGATTTCAGTCTGTTCTTTGCTTGATTCAGTCAGCTCCAGCCATCCCTATTAAAAGAAGTAGAAGAGACCCACAAAACACGTTAACATTTTGTAGTGTCCAGGGGAATCCACTGAAACTTGGCCTTCAGTTAGGATTCCCTCCTGAGGAGCAAATTCCCATGGGTGCTTTTGAAGCTTTAAAAGCTTTGGTTTTGTTTTAAAAGGCCTCTGAGCATAGGCAATGTTTTCACTGGCATTTAAAACAAAAAACCTGTAGCTTTTAAACCTTCAAATGTTGCTGTAGGGATTAGCTTCACTGCTCAACAGTCTAAGGCTGAGATAACACCTGTAAGAAGTGTGTGCATGTTTGGATTTTGTGAAAATTGTGATGCAAACTCTTGAATGACCCACAAATGTGCTACACTTCGAAAGTGGTAGCTCTGCGTGCGTGTGTGTATTTACATCTCTCTTATTGTTACATCTTGTCTGCTTCATTGTAAAGCATCTTTACAGGTAAACTATTCTTTTGACTTTCTTTGGAAAGACTGGTGTAGATCAGCTCATATGATTTTTGAACATTCCTTCATTAGGTCTATGTATGTGCCCTCTGGGTGTAAACCCTGGAAAATGGGCTTCAGTAGAACAGACTGACTAAAAGTCACCCATTATGTTTCATTATCTAAAGATCATTTTGCCTCAGCATTACTATTGCCTTCTACAGTTAGCATTACTTTCACAATAAAAGGTTTTTTAGCACCCCTTCCTATAATTGAATGATTCACATTTACTGTAGCTAAAGCCAGAAGTAAGGCTCTTGCATTAGAAAACAGGAATGAACATATAACTATACAAGTTGCTGAAAAGGTCATAAACAGCAATGTCTATGCACCATTTTCAACTGTAGTGCTCTTAAGTTCATATAACATAGGTGCAAACCTCTTCTTACATTTTTTCAGATTTTTATATTTGAGCATAAAATTATTATGCAACACCACTGTGTTTTCAATTCCCTCTGCCTCCCCCCAAAGCTAAGAAGGCATGTAAACATATGTTCCAGGGTTGCAGATACTAAATTGGCAATCTTGGCACCAAATAACCTGTTGGAACTAAAATGTCAATTCAGAACATGTGCTTAATTTAACAGTCCATAACCCTGTTTTTAGAACATTGAAATACCTACCCTGAGGAAAGCTCATAAAACGTAGGTCTTTAAAGTTCATAGATTAGACCAATGAAACTGCAGCCGTTTTAAGAATGTGTATCTTCATTGGCTCCTATTAATCCAAGATGGCTAAGTGTATGAAATACAAGACATGAAAGCACTGAAGATTTTCTAGAAAGTGTACTTTCGGTAGGTTCAGTGATTAAAAGCGTGGAAAGAAAAAGAAGAGCCCTCAGAAAGAGAAATGTTTTGCATTTGGAAGGCCTGTGTATTGCAGATCTGAAAGACTCTCAGCTTGGTTTGTGAGCGTATTTAACTGAGCTTTTTACAACATATAATGCTTAATTCTTCTACAAATTCCCAGTGTCTTTAAGGTTCTATGGGTTAGGATTAGGTTGAATAATTTCGAATATCTCTTATCATGTTTCCCCCTGTGTAATATTTCAGATATGTCTGTCTTACTTTACTTTTAAATATATAATTTATAAATAGATAACAATACTGATACATGTGTTGGAATCCCTTCTAGAAAGAAATGACTTGTCTTGTATTGCATATGATAGCTTCAAGCTGCTTTAAAGTAACTGTCTTCAACAACGAAGAAATCTTTGTTATATTATTCATCTAGAGGCAGCAGAAAATTAAAAAGCTAAGCTACTGTAATAACTAGAACCTATTGCTTTAAAGTACTACTGAAAAATAAACTTTATGCACAAGACTAACCTGAATTTGTGGTAAGCAAGCATACATCTATAATTCTGCTTTTTTGCACCTGGTCACACAATGTGCATAATGTTTGTTAACTTTTAATGCGAAGGAATTGTAATTGGATATATTCAAAAATGCACAGGTATGCTTTTATGCTTTTTTTTCCCTGCGTGTTGTAATTTTTCTGACAAATGGCTTGCAATTTTGCATGTTCACCATTTGTGTGCCTTTGCCGCCAAATTAGATGCATTGCTGTTACATACTTTGGGATACGGTGCTTTCATTCCCTTTTATATGAAATAAAACAGCAGCATCTCCTAGCACTGAATAAAATGACAAAAAGAAAAGAAGAAAATGGAATATTGAAGTAGTTAATTTAGGGAGGTTTTTTTGATTGCTTACGCACAGAGTTTCATACATTGTTTTGATAACTGAATAAGACTGTGTAAAAAACAAGTTGTTTTTTACCAAGGAAATTATTTAGACGTGCAAAGTGTTTATGTATCTCAATGAGAACAGTGCATTGTTAACAGTGATTGCACACATCACATGGTGCAACCTTTTGACAACTGAGTGTCTGCTGGAGACATCTGTGAAGGATGACCTTTTGACCTAAGAAAGAATGCTATGAAGGTGGGGGAATGCAACTATCAGAGTATCAGTCCTGGCCTAATGTACTCTGAGAATTCTCACTGAGACCCCTATACTATCCTAGTTAAGTTTCAGTTTCAGCACAAAATTTAGCAGCTTCTCCTAAAACAACATTAAAGGCCTGATTCTGACTTCACACCAGTGTAAATCAGGAGGTTAAGTCACAGGTGTCAAACTAGTATAAAATTGATGTCAAATCAGAATCAGGCCCTTAACCTTTATATATTCTCATGTGATTTGTAGCCTGAACAAGGATTACTAATATCATAAATGCCTATTATTCTGTCAGAGCCGATTTGTTTCTGCAGATCACTTGTTCTCCTGCAAGCAGGTTATGGGCTACAGCACACAACTTGAATCTGTTTGCATGGAAGGTTATAAATTGCAGCATCCAGGCGTAGTGGGTTTTGGTAGTTGTTTTGTTTAGGACAATGCACTACACTGCTCTAAAAGACTTCCCAGTAGTCCTGATCTTCACAGGAAAGAAAATCCATTGTACAGGCTGTAATCTGAGAAACTTTCAGTTATCATGCTTGTTTTTATTCACAAGCATTGATGCCTCTGTGCATGTGACCCTCTGAAAAGCAGCAACATGTTGGTGATGCCTCTTCTTATAAATGTTGTTGGGTTTATACAGGTCATTCATATAGACAGTGCCTAACTGTCTGTTGTTCAACAGGCACCTCTAGCCTTCCGTTGTAGTCAGTGATGTGGTTGTTCTAGGGCTTGTCTACACTGGCAATTTACAGCGCTGCAACTTTCTCGCTCAGGGGTGTGAAAAAACACCCCCCTGAGCGCAGCAAGTTTCAGCGCTGTAAAGTGCCAGTGTAGACAGTGCACCAGCCCCGGTAGCCGTGCTCCCTGCGCCGGTAGCCACACTCCCTGCGCCGGTAGCCACACTCCCTGCGCCGGTAGCCACGCCCTTCGTGGGGGTGGGTTTTTTAGAGCGCTGGGAGTTCCGCGACCACACAAGCCACGGTAAACGGCTGCCGTGGCAACGCGTTAGCCTTGCCAGTGAAGACTAGCCCTCAGTCTCAAGCGCTCATGTCACTTTTTACTTAAATGATATTGTGGAAATCTGTAACTGCCAAAAACACAGTAGCAACTAGTCTATCCCAAAAGGTGAAGTAGTCTTGAAGAAAAGAGGTTACTTTTTTCCCCCCTTAGTCCCACAGTATATCTGCATGCTTCAGCACTGATTTCTCAGCTAGTTGGGTCCCAGGAGGCCTTAGTGAGTGCTGCACTGCTCAGGGAGTTGCAGCTGTATAAAATGAAAAAAAAAATTAGTTTGTATGAATTGTTCTTTACCTTGGTTTGGGTTCAGAATGGCAGCTGCACTCTGACTTTGTGTGTGACAGCACAAAGGACAGCAAAAGTGAAAAGCAAGTCAGCAAGTAGAGAGACAAAAGCAACCATCAGCTAATACAGCTCCACATGGCCTGACTAATTTATGAGAAAAACCTGTTCTGTTCATTGGATCAGCACTCTGAGGAGGCAGGTGGAACTGTAGGAAGTTTTCATTGACTCTCTTGAGCAACTAAGGAAGCCACTAGAGATTCTTCTCAGTTTGAACTTTATCAGGGTCTACGCTTAATCAATATGGTATTGGAAAAAGAATTAATTACTAAAGCAGAATAAAACAGCTGCATTTTAAACTAAGGATCCATCAATTCAGTAATCTTCCAGTTACAGGCTAGGTGCCGTGAGGATCATTTTGACTTCATGTAATGAGGAACAGAGGGAGCTTCCTCATGAACAGGCTGGGAATTCACATTAGCCTATTTCAGCTATTTGTCATCAGTACAACTCATTTCTCCCCTTCTGAATTACAATTTGTATTTGATATACTGTCAAGCCCACAAAATTCCCATATTCATGGAACTGAAAGCATTAATGCAGAAATCATTGTCGCCATGAGAAAAAGTCTTAACCTTCCTGAGCCTCTTTATTCTATAGGCTGCGGCCTGAGTGGTTTCATGCTGGACATACCTCTATTGTGTTCATTGTGCGGGTCAGGGACCTGCCTGTTGAAGAAGCAGTAATTTGAACACAGCCTGTAAATGTTTCATCTGTAATTTCCATAATGGTGAATTTCAAGGAGGGCTGAGAAGGGTTATGGGAGATGAATTAGGTTTTTAGTGAGCTCATTAGGAAGCCAAACAGAGTTTAGACAGCAAGGCGGTGAGTGTGGCTGTAATCAGTTCTGCTCGCTTTGTTCCCTGCCTTCGGGACATTTTTTCGAAAACTTCATGGCAGGGGCTGATGAGAATATACTGAGCAGAGGCTGCAGTCTGATGGTTGACTTGTTGATTTGTAAACCTCTTAATTCATTTTTTGTTCAATTTAATCTTTTCTTTCTTAAAGAAAATTAGTTGAATGTTAGCCCTCTTTGCACTATTCACCTCTTAAATTATGCTCATTTTGAAGAGCTTGTTATGCCTGAATAAACATGAAATGACTTGGCATTTTCCCATAAGAGGCACACCCATTTTAACACCATGTATTTACCATTCCTGGAAATGTCTCATTAACTTCTGAAAATCTGTGAGCATGATATTTTTGGGCTACTGTAACACACCTCTTGGCAGTCACAGAAGGCAGTTTGGTTAATGCCTCATAATATCCATTTTTATTCTCAACATGAAGAAAGGCTCTCTATAGAAAATTGATGCAGTTTGCTCTGCTAATTTTCATGCTCATTCCAATTAATTTAACATGACCCAGATTTTCTTCCTCGGGCTCATCCTGACTAATTAGTAAGGCAACACCTAGAACAAGTTCTGTTTAATAACATTGAGGAACACTAGTTGTGAGTGATTTTGATGCTAATAAAGATATTCACTGATGGGACAGATATTTGATGTCAATTATGGTATGTAATTTAGAAGTCCCAATGTGCTGGATAGAGTATAGGAAGGCTAGCAAATCACTATGGGAGATCATGGTATTTTTAAGACTTCCACATCACCTAACTATCCGCTGGGACCAATTAGTTTATTTATTTATTTTTTGAACAACTAGTAGGATTGTCAACTAATTCTACAGTAATGGATGGGGTGGTGCTGCTGTGGGAGTTACAATCTGTGAACCATCAAGGGTAGGTGCAGGCCTTCATTATTTACTGAACCTTATCACGTAAGAGAAAAGGAGCCATGGGTATCAGAAAGCAGCACTGGTAGAAGAGAAAAGGATGGCTTCCCCACCTCCTTGATTTAGGTTCTTTATAATTTTTGTCATTCAGATGAATCAATTTCTGTGAGAAACGAAGTAAACAGGATTTAAAGAAAAACAGGTTTCTCACCTCTGAGACCTCATTAGAGCCATATAGATCTACTATAAGCGCTGATGTTTCTCATGTCACAAAAATGGGCCAACAAACTTGCCTTTTGTGAGATGAATTCTTTCCCCCAGTCACTCACAGGTATGGAGAAGTTATATGTCTAACCATGCTATAATACAATACAGAGAGGGCTCATAGTCATATAAGTGGTTTTATCTTGCAGAATGAAAAATGTTTATTGGTAAACTTTAAGGGCTTGCTCCTACTCCCACAGAAGTTTATGGGCTTGATTCTGCACTGCCTTGCAACTTGTATAAGAACTGACACCTCTACAAAGTGGACCAAAGATGGACCAAATGCAAAAGACATGAATGAATGGGCATGCCTGACATAATAAATAATAATAATAATTAATAATCAATACTAAGTGCTGCTGCACAAGCCTCTCAAAGCATTTTTCAGTGGAACTTGTGCTCCTAATTCACTTGGGCACTTTGGAAACCCCTCTACCCGTAGTCACTTAGTGAGTCAATGACAGAGAAGAAAATAGAACCCAGCTGTCTTGTACTAGACAATACTGCAACTCCATTGTGATTACTAAGTGCTATATAAACCACACAAGTGTTTAAAAAGCTGAGACAGTAAAATCAAGTAGAAATGTCTTAATATGAAATTGCAGTTTTCTCTTTAATGTCTCAGTATGAAGTTCCTGTTGCCTCTATTGACTATCAGATCTTAATGTGAAATTATGACAATGAGAACTATGATGAGTTTTTTAAGGGGGACATGGGGGCTGTATAAAGTTCCTTGCAAATGCAGTACATAAATATATACTATGCATTGTCAAGCTGAAAATTGCACTGTTAACCAATTGATAAGCTGCTTTTATAAGTAGTCTTGCAATAAAGAAACAGACTTGACCACTTCTACAGTGATTCCTAGCTGGTGTCAGAACATGACAATTCTGTTGTACTGGGTCAGCAATGAATACCTCACTCAAATGGTGCAAAGTCAGCTGGTACTTAATTTTTTATCTCCTCAAGAGTGCATTCACTGACTTTATCACTTAGAAGAATGACTCCCTTGCCTAGTGTGATCAAGATCTGCAAATTTGCTGCATCAGCCTATTTAGCCTAGACTGCTACTTGGTTGGTAAGGTTTAGATCTGCTCATATGGCATAGATGTCAGTTCTCTCATAGGCTAGGTGAACCCAGGAAAAGCTTGCCTTTGGGAGCAAACTCACTTTTAACCCCTTGAAACTTAGGAAAGAGAAATCTCTACAAGTCACCTAGTTTTGTCCACTTGAGGCCCCACTGCATAACCAACATTGCCCTGTAGGAAGGGGACTAATAGGATTTCTTTTGAAGCCCATGCTTTAATCACATAGAGCGGCCATATGTGACATAAGTCACTCCATTGTCCCAGGCACTAAATACCACCTCTGCTGTGACTCAAAATCACGTCTGAGGTTCAGGGATGGCACAGCAGAGCACCAAGTCCCGGAGTAGCTTTGTCATTCTTTGCTTTGAGCCATGAGTTTTTAAATAGACTTAAAATTAAAACAAACCTGTGCCCTGCATCTCTCTTTCTCTCCCTTCTTTTGCCCAGCCTTTCATTTTCCAACCCCAATTCCCTGAAGGATTTTGTCAAAAATCCACGAATTCCTAGTGTTTCCACCAAGTCACATGTCATTCCTTTGTGCTGGTTTCAGCTGACTACTCAAAGGAGGTCCAGAGCTGAGTACTAGTGGAGGGGCTCAATGGTCTTTTCTCTCCCTCTTGCTTCTGCCACACCTGGCCCAAATAATCCAATACATTTACTGAGCAGCAGGAAGGTGCCCTGGTTCTGAGTCTAACCAGCAAAGTGGTTATAAATGTGAGCCAACTAAACCTTGTTGATCAGTGTTCCTGTATCTGCCAACCTGCTTCTTTTAGCTCAATAGCTTATGTGAATTAAAGAATTCTTAGCTGTATCTCCCCTCACGTCTGAGGCTAGTTCCAAAGTAGTTAATAATGAACAGACACTACATGCTTCTGTTTTTTAATATTTGTTCTTAAAAGTCTTTAGTTTATATAACTCATATTTTAGCCTACTCTGGTAACCATTTTTAAAATATCTGATATACGTATGCGGTTGAGATATGTATTTCATACTTTATCAATCAGTCTTTTGGAAACATTTTGGGCCTCCTAACCCAGAGTAATTGTGGGCCTGATCCAAAGCCCACCGAAGTCAATGGGCATCTTTCCATTGATTTCAGCGGGCTTTGGATCAGGCCCTAAGTTATTCAGAGTCAAATAGTATACTACTTAGACCACAAAAACAATGTTTAAAGTATAAAGGGTTTAATTTAAACCTTCAAAAGCAGAGTGTCAGTGTTCCAACTTAACCCTTCGCATTCTGGCATTTTCCAGACTGCCAACCAAATGAACACTTTAGGAGGAGGTGTATATATATGTCCGCAGCACCCAGAGGGTTAATCCACCCCATTGTGCATAAGTGTTGGAGCTCTTATGGTATGTAAGATCACACAAAGTTTGGAGTTGTTTTGTATTCTTCTTAATATACATTCTCAGGAAGCATCTTTTTTGGTGCTGTTAGGGTATCTGCTGTGAATGTGTATGAAGACTAGTTCTCTTATTTGTATTATGAATTAAATACACATTTGTATACCATTTATACATAGAGAGTGCATGGCAAAAGCTTTTATAACTTGTTCCTATTAATGCACGGTTGCCACTTTAAAAACTTTTAATATTCACTCATTCTAAGTTTTTGTTGTAAATCTCAAAAGAGGCTAATTCACTTTATGGACTCATGGTCTGACAAATGTCCTTTTAATAACTGAAGTATTTGGAGTTTAAGGAGTGGGGGGCGGGGAGGAAATCATCTTTAAGGGGTAAATTTCTATATTACATTTTCAGTCCTAACAGGTTTTTAAAAAATGGTTTAAAAATTGCTCTGAAGCTGAGCTCTTTTATGTGACATTTCAGCTAGTGCAAATTTTTATAGCTGAGTAATAAACCCTTACAAATAGGGGTTTCTAATGGGAACACTGATAGACCACTAACTACAGCAATATTATTGGGCACCAGCAATAAGAGGGATGACTATTTAAAAACATGGCATTTGTATCCAACTGCTTGTTTATCAGTGTTGTCTAAGAAATGTCATTGAAATGTTCCATTGTTTGAATTTTATAAAAATTGTGGGAAAGATGAAGATGTTCAAAAGCATAATTTTCTTTTGTAAAGAACAGATATATATATTCACCATTATGGAAACTACTTGTATGGTTTCATGAAGAAGAACAGTTTTGAGTATTAGAAATTATCTACTTAAAGATGCATAGAGCATGTCTTTATCTATGCACAACAGCTGCAAATTGTTAAAGTTTAAATATTAATGAGGTAACATTAAACATAATGAGGTAACTTTAGCTACAGGTAGGATTTTAATTGCACTTATTCTGCCCACATTCTTTGATATTACTGATGACAGAGATACTAAGACATCAGAAATAGAAGTTGATAGTTACTTAAAAACAAATAAAGCTTCTTAATTTGTACTGGAGTGAGGTAATTTTATTCATACTAAAACAAAAAATAATAGCCCACTTATAATTGAATATTAACAATATGAACTTGTGGGGGGAGGAGCAGGAGAAAGTAAAATGAACTTTTGAAGAAGAACTGAAAACTTTTTGCAAACTAGTTAGGGCTATTTTTTTGCTTCGAATTCTTTAATGACTTGTTGGTTCAGAGATTGTAGCTAGTATTCTTAACTGCGCTATGAGAATGATACAATTATTACACTAAGGATATAAAAAAGGAGCAATTTAAAGATAAATCCATTTAGGCAGCAGCAGAAGGACATTTTGTGTAACAATATTTAGCATGATTAAAAATTTAAACAGAATAATAGCTATTTACATTCAGTTACTTTAAAGTAATTACTCTAAAGCAGTCAAAATACTTAGACAATAATTTAATAATATTTTCCTCCAATATAGGTGCCAAAACCTATGCATAAATTTCACAATTTGTGCTGAGAAAAAATACCAAACGAACAGTATAAAAACAAAGTCACTGAGCACTTTCTCTCCACACCAGTGAGTTTCACTTTTGAGGGGAAGAGAATCATAAATCATAATAAACCACAAATATTAATATGTCTCTGTTTAGAACTCGTGCAGTGCCTGTATTTCCATTTGGTTGAACAAGATCAGAGTCTAATCCTGGACTTCTTATTGAAGTCAATAGCAGTTTTGCTTGAATAAGGAGTGTTTAGTAGCAGTTTTGCCAGAGTAAGGAGTGCAAGACCAGGCCCTAGCTCTGCAAAAGAGACCCACAATTTCAAATGTATTACCTTTGTTAACTTCTCAGGCTAGCTTTTTCCTCAGCTTCAAGGATCTTAATTATAACATTTGCTGGTTCAAAGATTAACATTTAGCATTCCAGGAAAGGCTTTCTGGACACTAGTAACCTGATCAGTATGGTCTTCTTTTGGTCTCTCTCTCTCTCTGGTTCTTTGTATTGAAGGAGAGATGATAGTATCTGGCACATTCCTTGGATGACTTGAAGATAGCAGCCTTCTGTGTTTGGGGCTGAAAGATTGTGAACTCTGTGTTAGCAGAAATGCCACACAGGGGAGGTGAATAGAACATTAAAAAAGCTTTAGCTTTAGGTAGTGCAGTGCAAGCAGAGTTGAATTTGAGAGCTGGGATTTAAGTGGACATTTGTCCCTGCTTTCCTCCTTAATAAAATCTGAGTGTTAACTGTGGATAAGGGCATTTGAGAGATCACTAAAAATGAATCATTAGAGTGCCCAAAAGAGCTTTATTATGATGTACTGTGCAGAACTTTATAATATACTATATACTT
Source organism: Lepidochelys kempii (assembly GCF_965140285.1). NCBI lineage: Eukaryota > Metazoa > Chordata > Testudines > Cheloniidae > Lepidochelys > Lepidochelys kempii. Next base: position 78,224,131 of record NC_136385.1, read on the forward strand.
TTATATGTGCTTATCAGATGCATGTATGTGTTACTGAGTATTACAAAAGTAAATTTTGTTCTTTGCTGCAGAGCCAAAGCAATTCATTGCATTAACATAACAAAACTTTTTAAAAATCTAATTTTCTATTGCCCTGTGAGAAAGGACTGTTAAATAGAAACCACAAGTTTCATGACCACAAACATTTTTCTTGTGTATGTATATATTTAATTTGAAAATCCTTGGCACAGAAATACTGACTGACCAAACTGAGTTAAAATCAAAATTACCAGTGTGATATCAGGTTTCAAGATTGACTCCTTATAGGTGGGGCCTAGAAAGGTCTCGTAATTACAGTTTGGTTGTTGGGCAGTGTTCGTAGCAAGCAGATTCACAGGAATGAGCCTCTTCCTGTAACACCACAAGGATGTTGCTGCGGATCTGTTAATCAAAGTAAAAATACTATGGAAAATAATTTTTTAAACTATACTACTATACTAACTTGCCAGATCCAGGGAAAAAAATGCAGCCACATTTACATATGTGTCCATCTGTCTGGTTTTACACTTTATGTCTCCAGCCAGTGGGTGAAGTGGTTTTAATCCAAGCTGCAGTCTGATTTTCCTTCTAACATCATGTTTTTATGTGTACATTATTTGTAACTGGACCTACATTTTCTTGACAGTTGCTAGTTCTAAATTGTTCTTTTAAATAATCTCATCTATCTGGCCATGGTAGTTTAAACTGGAGTAAGCAGCAGAGTTCTCCATGGATAATTTTGTTAGTTAGCAGATTGTTACCATCTCAATGTTGCTGAAATCCCTAATCTCAGGTCAGCGTGAAGCTGCAGTGGTTACAATCCTGTTGCCTGATGTGGTGTGAATGGAAGTGCTTTCTGTCAGAAACATGTGGTCTCTTCAGTGGAGAGCTTGCGTAAATCCTGTGTAAATAGAGGGAGGCTAACAAAGGATGAGCCCCTGCAGCTCAGAGCATTTGGAGCCATTTGGGGGCTGAATTTGCTAAATGCTGCTTATACAGCCTGAAAAGTTGAAGAGAAAGAGCATAAAATCCCTTCTTTTTTCTCTTTCTGCTCATACCCTGGGGGGAGGGTGTTAAGGGCCAGAGAAGCCTGAGGTAAGCCTATGAAGACTGTTTTTTCAGTGCTCTTTTGAGTGTGAAAAAGGTGGCATGGGTCACTGTCCCCTCTTTAATGTCGGAAAACCCACACAGTCAGTAAATGTTGCATGTAAACTAAAGCATTTCTTCTCTCCTCCTGCACTCCATGGCAGTGGGCCATGAACTAGTCACTCGAAAATCACAGAAAAATTTCACTTTAACATGTCCAGACAGTTTAGCACAGCAGGATGGTAAGAGAGATCAGTAATTAGCAGGTTTCCTTACAGTTCCCCATGTCTATATCAGAATATTTTCCCCACCTGATGTGAAAAAATGTTAGATTATAAAGTACTAAACATGAATCTCTCGATTTTTATCCCAGCAAACATAAGCCTTCTCACAAAACAAAAGGCTACACAAATATTTGATCAGCATTTTAGTTTAAACCATAGTCCTTGTGCAACTGTGCATTCACTTCACAAGTAAACATCAGCTTTAAAAGCTGATAGTTGTGAACACCAAAAAACCCCTGATACTAAATAAAAAAACACCAACCTCTGCTTTTCTCTTAATTTCAAACTTATTTCCAAAAAAAAAAAAAAAAAAAAAAGGGAGCCAGGAAAATAATAAAGGGGAAAATATGATAAAAATTAAAATTCCAGAAGGTATTTCTGAAGGATCTCTTCAACCACCAACTTCAATAGCATATGAAGACAACAGAAAACCTCAAAAATACCTGAAACATCTTTCCCCTCCCTAAAGTAAACAAACTGAATATTTATAACAAATGCCTCACTGAAAGGGATAGAATGTAAAGAACAAAGAGACACCCATCCAGGAACAGAAAATATCACATTCAACATCTTTTATTCTCCCTCTTGGGGTGTTCAGTATATCCTTGGGTATTTTGCCATCGACACATGTAATTCTTTTTCGAGTGAGGGTCTCTATATGCATTCTAAACATGGGTGCACATGCACACCATGCGTCAGAGCTGGAAGATTTTCTTAGCTGTGTATATTGACCCACATGTGCGTCATGTGTCCCCTTGTGCTCGCAGCCAAGCGTATAATAGGCCGTGGGGTCAATGCCTCTCCAGTTCCCTCTTACTGCCACAGGGCCTCAGACAGAACCCCTGTTCCTTCAAGCTCTTAGCTTGTTAAGAGAGTGATATACTTTCCATTTCCTATATATAGTTGTATATAGCTGTTCTTTTTAGTGTTCTGTAGTTCGACATATGTAATTCCTTCACCCATTGCCAAGTGTCTCAAGGGAGTATATAGTTAACTACATCCCGCAAACAGGGGCTTGTTCCTTACTGAGGGAAACACACTAAAATGCCACTAAGGGAGGAAGAAGGGTGGCTTTGTGATAAAGGCACCACACTGGGACTCAGGAAACCTAAGTTCCATTCCTGCTCTTTGAGTGACTTTCTGGGTGATCTTGTACCAGTCACTGCAGGTTCACATTCTGAAGGGCCCTTAGTTGGGTGCACAGTTAGAAAAATACCTGGATGTTCCTCCCACCATCCTTGGGGGGACTGTGTAAGAGCCAAAAGAAATTGTAGCCCTTGTATTCTGGAAAGTCCAAGATCTTATTACTTGAGATGCACAAAGAGGTGGGGCTATGTTCACACCCCATCCCCCTTTCATACTGTTTACAGAGCAGGACTAATGCAGCGGGGGAACAAAAATGTACTTCATAAAGATGCATAGTAATGCAGCATACTAGGAGTTCCCAGAGCCTTCTTACCATGGGCTGCACCTTAAAGGTACCATCTAGTCCATCATTTTACTGTGCCTCAGTTTTCTCATCAGTTAAATGGGGTTAATAATTATTTTTACTCTGCAAGGTGTTGTGAGACAAAACTGAGTAACATATACAGGGATGATTAATTTTAAAAAAGCTCTGTAAAAGAGCTGTGATCAACTGAGGCACTCAAGCCAAGAGCCCAGTGGTTTAAACAAGAGTGGGATGTACATGAGGTGCTCTGACAAAGGGGTCCTTGATTCTGGATCTGGGTTTCCTCTTATCGTAGTCACTTACAGCACCTGTTGTGTGACTTCGGTGCATACCATAAGACTCTTCTGGTTTCTCAGGCTTTTTCTATATGACAAGAGATTGGGGTAGTTGGAAGAGAGGCAGTTTGTTTCTGTTTTGGGTTGCTCTTATTGATCTATTGAGATACTTGATTTGTGCTGGAAATGGCCCAACTTGACTATCATACACATTGTAAGGAGAGTGATCACTTTAGATAAGCTATTACCAGCAGGAGAGTGGGGTGGGAGGAGGTATTGTTTCATGGTCTCTGTGTATATAATGTCTTCTGCAGTTTCCACAGTATGCATCCGATGAAGTGAGCTGTAGCTCACGAAAGCTCATGCTCAAATAAATTGGTTAGTCTCTAAGGTGCCACAAGTACTCCTTTTCTTTTTGCGAATACAGACTAACACGACCGTTACTCTGAAACCTTGGTTTATAATAGTTGTACAGCACCCAGAGCTCTATTTATAAATTTAAACAAGTAATGGCAAGTGCAAATGTGTGTGCATATGAATTCCCAAACATGACTTTCATGCAGAACTTCCCCTTCGTTAAACTACTGGGCCTGAACAATCTCTCAGAGTTTGCATAAAAAACTGCATCTGCACTGCACTATATTATATTATATACACCATTTGTTTTTTCTTTCCAAAACTCATACCTGTTAAAGTAGTTGCATTATTTTTAGTACAATGGTGAGTTGTTTTTTCTCCTAGTTGAGGTGTATCCTTTCTCTTTTGTTCAACAATAACATGGCTATCAGCTGCCTTGCCTGATGATGGTGAAACTCAGATGCTGAGGTCTGCAATGTATTTGGCCAGAAACAGTTTTCTGGCTGCCTTGCTAGTTATGATAGTGGCAACAGAACTGCTTCTGGAGTTTGGACCTGTGGGGTTACCATTTTCCTTAGAGTAACAATTTGGTATCTTTCATGTGCATCAATGAAATTCGAAAATCCTATTCAGATGCCATAGGAACAGCTCTCTAAGCGACATTAACTCCAATTCTGCCCTATTCCTTCCCTGTGGAGAGGAGAACAGTATAGGGGTAATTGGGGTGGCAGAATATTAACAGCATAGAGTCTTGTAAGACGTACTGCCAAGGAGAGGGTCGTCAACAGCAGTGTGGTCAGGCAGTCCCTCTGCAGAATTGGAACTGTTAGTTCCCAGTGATCCCTCAGGCCTGTGAGCTTTGGGAGCTATGTCCCTAACCTCCAGGATCCCTGTCATTTCCACAAACTCTTCCATTTGAGGACAGTAACAATGCATACTAGCTCAATGAGGTAACCCTGGATTTATACTGGTGAAACTGAGACCAGATTTTGACCCACTGTCTGTCTCCTTATTCCATGACTCCTTTGACCCACTGTCTGTCTCCTTAGTCCATAACAGCAAAAAACCATGTTATTCCATAACAGCAAAAAACCATTCTTATGCATGTTGCCTCGTACCTTGGTATGTGAGTGGTCAAATCAGTGGGACCAATCATGCACTAAGGATGGTGGAACTGGACCTTCAAATGATTAAAATATAGTTCCTTTTTATAAACAGTATTTCAAATGCAATTAATCTGGTCTGAGATAGGATTTAAAGGATCTAAAATCTGTTTCTGATCTCACCAGTGATGATGTAACTCCTTTGAGTTCACCAGAGTTACTCCTGATTTACACTAGTGTAACTGAAACCAGAATCAATATCTAAGAAGTAGATATTCCATTCTGAATGTAGTAGCGGTTTAAGTGTCATGTTTGCTAATGTGGGTAGCCCCACTGAACACAGGGCAGTAAGGATTTGCAGGACTGACCCCTTAGTTTGCACATAATGCCCAGTTGTGGTTGGTTTGTCTGTGGGATTTTTTTCCCTCCGTAACTCAGTTATCTAGGAACACAAATCTTACAGTGAGTTTTCATCTACTGATGTAATTTGGAGGTGCTATTCTTAAATTTCCTTTCATGGGGTGAGGGGAGAGATTAAGGAAACATTGTCTCTCATCACTTATACCATTGATTAGGTGGAAAAGGCATTGCAAGCTTTAGCTGAACTTTCATCTCCTGCACTATTATTTGCTTTTTAAAGCAAGGATAGTCACAACCTCTCCAAAAGGTCTAAATGATGCTTTAAGACTATTGGTGATTTCAGCTGTTTAAACACAAACACACACACACATATGCCCATGTATGTCTACAGAGGCATAGGGATCATTTATATATGTGTATATACAGTGTGCATATGTCTCTGTACTAAGAAAGGGACAGAGAGACTGAAGGAAAGATTTTATATCTACATGCAGTATGTGCATACACACCTAGCATTTACATATGGAGACAAAGATATCTTTACCTAGACGATAGACAGACAAACAGACTGACTGACTTCAAACTTGCACTTTCAGTGTGGCTGTTCCCCCCACCCCCACCCCCGCATCTCCGGGTACTGCTTTTCAAAACTGCCTGAGGCTACAGTACAGCACCTCAGATCCCCAAGGCCCATTGCCTGGCTCCTAATAGCCACTCTCCATCTGTGTCACATGAACAGCTGATGAGATAGCTCCAATGTCTGTATTTTGGAGAGCACATCCACCCAGGTTAAAATGCTGGGGTTGCCAAGGAGCAGTCAGAAGCCATTAGTGTTTGTGAGAATTTGCCTTGCAGCAGTTCCTTGGCATAGTGGAAAGGGTGTGTGTGTACACGCACACGAGGGGTATGGGAAGGGGTGGGAGACACGGGGACAGCCTGGTAGGAAGGAGTTCATTCTGAATAACCACCATTTCTCAAAAGTAATTGGTTTGTAACACTGTATAGGACCAGGCATCATTTCTTTTGATTATTTTTGCACCCATTTGACTCACCTTTATTTTATCACTAACAGAAGCCAACAAAAAAGAGAGCCGCGACTTCAGGGTCTTGCTCTGGTGTTTGGGCAGATGGAAGGGAGCTGCTCTGCCTTGGGGCAGGGTGGTTGTAATGAAGTGGCCTGTCAGTCTGTAAATAGTGAGGGTCATCTCTTCCATGTGATGGAGGGTATCACATTGCAGTGAAAATGGAAATGTCAATAAAATTAATCTGCCAGCTCTTTGCTGTGGCTTTTCCATTTCTCTGGTCCAGGAGGGTTGTGGGGTTGTTGGTTTTTTTTTTTTTTGCAAGGGGAGGTGGTGGAAGAAGGGTGAGTGGACACGCGGGAAATAGATGAAGCTGAAATAAAAGTTTTGAAGTAAATGGTCTATATGTAGCAGTAATGTATTTGTTTTAGTAGCACTAAAGAGCTAGAAGAGGCTATAGGAATTAGCTCGTGGATCTATAGCATTCCTCAGGAAGCTATGGAGCGTCTAGCTCAGGCTACATTGAGCACAGAGTTTATTGTTTTAGGCTTTCTTGGACAAGGTTTTTACTTAGCATGGGATTTATGGCATTTACTGCTAATGAATGTCTATTCTTAAATTACAAAAACCACCGTCTCAGCGCAATTCCCAGATGTCCTTCCAGGACCTCAGCTTCTTAAACACCAGCAGGGAGCATAAACTCTCCACTTCTCTGTTTTCCTCTTTCGTGTGGCTCCAGGCTAATGATGTGTAAGGAAAACATAGCAATCTATAAAGTCTCAGTGCTGTCCCAGTATTCTTCATTTATTTTGCATTTGATTATGCCACAAGTCGGATCTTGTTTCTTTCCTTTTTTAAAAGTTATTAGTTCAAATATTAATGTAGGAATATGGCATATATTGCTGCTCTTGATTGATGCCTTCCCAAAAACAGGAAGACGTGCTCGTATGAATTTTAAGAAAGTAGGGGTCCTGCAATGCCTTGCCAGAAGAGTTTTTCAGATACATAATTTAGATGCCCTCCAGGCAGGCTTTCAAGGCATTTTTGCTGGAGGGCAAGAAAAAATAACTATGACTGTTAAAAGTAAATGATTTTTGCTAATGCACAATTAATGCCAGGGAAAAGCACAGAAGAGAAAGATGTTGATGGAAAGTTCTGATTAAGTGAGCACCCTACCTTGATGTGCATTTTTTTTTAATGATAATGATCACTGATGCAGAGATGTAGAAGTTTTCATGTCATGCAAATGCTATGTGCAGGATCGTATACAGCGTGTGTGTGTAGGGAGGTGATAGTTATGGGGAGGGGCTGATCTGACAGCACCTATGCAGAAGGCCTAGAACATATAGACTACAGAACATCTAAGCTGAATATATACAGTATGTATTCAGTAGGATTGTAGGCATGCATTTACAGTGAATAGGGTTTCTTGTGGCAGGTTTTCCCACATTGAATCCTGTAATTGACAAAGAGCTATTGCACTATGTCAAGCACACAGTTATAATTGAATTAATGATATGTGCTTGTGTGAGACACAAAATTAGTATTTGGAGAGACATGGTTTCTAATTTTTACACATTTGTATCAGCAATCATATTTAATGAGAAAATGTATGTGCCTGATGTTCTATCAAATCAAAATAAAGCTGCATTAATTTCCCAATAATGAACGATACCTTTTAGTTTATATGTTTTGTTTATTATGTCTCCTTCCCCTTATTTTGTTCTTTCTTTTAGGGGATGGTTTAGACAACAGCGTAGCCTCACCTGGTACAGGGGACGATGATGATCCAGACAAGGACAAAAAGCGTCAGAAGAAAAGAGGCATTTTCCCCAAAGTAGCTACAAATATCATGAGAGCGTGGCTTTTCCAGCATCTCACAGTAAGTGGAGACCAAAAGAATAAAAACATAAAGAATAGATTTTTGTTCACATGCCTGATGAGGTTTATTCATTATTATTAGAAATCAATTGTCCCCATAATTTTTGGGAAGATAGTAGGGATCAATGATCACTTTTATTTTTTCTAGAAGCTTATTTATTTATTTAATTTATTTATTTCAGTCTAGTAATCATGACAAGTGGAATATACATCATAAGATGTGAGCATGAAACAACACTAGAGCAGAAGGCAGCCATTTTTTGTTTACATTCCAGTAATGAGAACTGTTCAAAGTGTTGTTAAGATGAAAAGGGGTTTCTACATTTAGAATATAGTATATATATGAGGACACTAATAAGGGGGTTGAGTAACTCTACCCTCTGGATTGTGTTATTTTGGCCTCTGTTTACAACAAACCTCATATGTTTTAGAAGGAAAGTAATACTCTCCAATGCAGGTATTTCAACAAACATTGTAGGATGCTAGAGAAGTCATGAAGCAGCTTGCAAACTTGTCATGTGTTAGTTTACATGAGAAATATAGATGGTTTATTGGTTCTCTAATTCCTCTGTTCTGTAAAACAGAGATCAAAACACCTTTTTTAGCTGTTATTCAAGTCCATTATCTTAAAAGCTAGCCCTATTCTCTTCTGGGGGAAAGAGATTAAATATGTGAAAAAGCAACACTTTTAGTAACAATCTAGCTTTATGCTCCTGTTTGCAACTGGTTTTATGTGTTGGTGTTCTGTTGACTATTACAGCTTCACTTAAACATCAACATACATTTTTGATGAAGAACTGGTAACTCTCCTATAGTTTACTATTCAGATGGAAATGCTAGAAAATGGTAAAATGATCACTGATTATTATTATTGATTTTTTTTCACCCCTTCCTATAAAATTGTTTCTCACCTATTCTGTTTGGCCTAATGGTTAAAAAGATAATAGCATGGTTAACTACCTCACATAAGAGCTTCTTTGTGAATACCAAAGTTATACAGTTCCATAGTGGTTGACGTTAGTTACAGTGTCTTGATTCCAGGACAAGGTACCCCTTTTATTTATGGTAGTGACTATTGAACTGCTCTGCTGGTAGAACAGCTAATGGGGGGCGGGGTGGGGGAGGAGAGAGCAATAGATCCACATTTCTAAACCATCATTTTGATGTAAGGACATTAGTAGCAAACTAAGGTGCATTGATCTGGCCTGTGGGGTCAGGATTAGCTAGAATAGCCAGTGTCTCTGCTGGAGTAGTGGTTATTCTTGCCTTCCAGCTATGGCCATTTCAAAGGTCAGGTGCCCTGTACCCACTTGGCTCAGAGGAATTAGACAGAACATGAGTCTCTGGGCTGATTACTTAACCAAAGACAAAATAATGAGTCCTAAGCAAATACTGACTAATTGAAAGGGCTGTAAATCCATTACATATTGGTCAGGGATAATCAGGAGTATTTAATCACTTTTATCTATTCAGGAGCACTGAAGCTGCAACAGCAAAGCCCTGAACCTTGCCATGTGCTTATTATTCTCATCATTATCAAAATTACTTCACAGCTGTTCTTTGCTACATCACCTCAGCTGGAGATTTACTAACCTGTAAAATGTTTTTAATTTGGAATTCGAGTGAGTGTGAAGGGAGGGAGTTTCATTTTTAGCTGGAAAGTATGGCTACTGAAACAGCAAGGGGAAACAGCTAAAACCACCGGCCACAAATAATCCATTTTCTTTCACACAAGCTTGCATGTTCATTTCCTTAACTCTTACCAAAGTTTTCAATTTCTTGTTTTTTTTACCCCTGCTTCCTTTCTTTCTTGTGTGCGCATTGAAAGCATTCAACACATGCTTACTAAACAATCAGCTATCTCTCGGTTATCTTGAGAAAAATCCTCACAGTTTTGCTTTTTGGAAATCCACCCCCTCCATTCTCTGCCACCTCCTTCACCCCAGATGAATTGAGGAAGTTCAGCATCTTTGATGAGGATGTTCCTGGAGGAAGGAGGGGAAAAAAAACACACCCAAAACCAAGAAACCTTTTACCTTCCAGGCTTTAATGAGTTTGCATGTGCTGAAAGATTTACTGTGCTGTAATTCTCAGACCTGAGACTGATAATGGAGACCCCTGACTAGTGCAATGTAAATTCAGAAAGGTTTTTGCCATAAATGCATGCAGCAAAGGAAGAGAAATCTTTTTTCTAAATATCCCTCACTTTTTCTCAGATTAGCTTGTCCATTCAAAGTGCGACGCCAGCTCTATCGCAAAGGGAATCTATGATGTATAAATTATTGTTTCAAGTAAATTTCTTTACAAAAGGAGTCCATGATTCAATATACATTCCTTCATTACTACTCTAACCTTATTTCAAATTGGTTTGTCCCTCTTTTGTGCTGTATGACCTGTTCTTGTATTACAATAATCCCCTGATGTACCTTTCTTTCTTTCTTTCTTTCTTTCTTTCTTTCTTTCTTTCTTTCTTTCTTTCTTTCTTTCTTTCTTTCTTTCTTTCTTTCTTTCTTTCTTTCTTTCTAAAGAAACTAATTGAATTATCTCATTATTTTAATTTGCTAAGCAAATGTATTTTACATCTCAGGATGTGTTCTTAAAGAAGGGGCTGCTTAGGCTTTGCCCCTTGAATGGGACATTGGTGCATTTTGACATTCATGCATTCATTAAGGAAAGGAACATAAAAGAACTCTGGTTGTATTTTTTTTTTCAAACACCCAACCAGCGTGGAACAACTTTTTCCATAAACCACAGGGGTCTCGCTACATATGTTCTCAACTGCAAGCCATTGTCACCTAGTCTGAATACCTCAAGAGGACAAATAAAAAACTAAAGACCAACTGTAGCAATTGTTAGCTGTTAGTCTCAATATGACGAAAACCATTAACCTTTGGTTTTCCTGGAAGAAGCAACTCCAGTCTATCTCTTACAGCATTGACCAAGCTCCCAAATTCCTTTAGACTGTCAAATGTAGTGGGAGAGTAATTCAGTTCTAACTAACTGTATTCATTTATTACCTTTCTTTAAAGAAAATGTTACCTTTTTTTCTTTATGAAATATTCAGTTATTTTACAATCCCCTAAAATAACCTAATTTAAAAATTGAGTAGCTTCTTCATACAAGCTTGAGTGACTTTTTGAAAAGAGACAGGTGCTTGAACTCTCGTGTAGAATTAATGTATCCCGCAGACTGTGGCTTTCAAAATTGCCTTCATACCTTGTCACCTTTTCCATTTTGCAGGAACTTTAATTATATTAGAAATAAGATACATGCACATGTTTTTGTTGATGGAAATAAAATGTAAGGAATAGAAATTTCTGTCATTTCCCAGTTCAGTTATTGGGATCTGTCTTACATTTGGAATTACAAGGGGACAGGAAGATGAAAAGATCTGAGGATAAATTGGTTGGAAATGTGTATGCTTTTTCTGGATAATGTCCAGTGTTTGAGAAAGTAAAGGAAATCCTAGTGTGGTAGAATAAGCTTTTCAATAGTACATAAAGATTATGATATCAGAAAGGTAAACCTGACATTAAGGCTGTTTTTATTTGACTTCAAAGATAGTTAAAGAAAAGAAACAGCAAGAATCTGACCCAAGCCGGGAGTTTATTCATAGCTTTGGAAAGCTCCTTTTCCTCCATGCCAAGGAGCCCTTAGTACACTCAATTAGCCTCTCAGACATCTCGCTTTCCTCCCTCAAGTGCTCCCTATTTGCCCTGCAAAGAACATATTTGATCATGGAATGAAAACAGGAAGTGCTCAGACACAAAGACACCCCTTGCTCACATCAATTTTGAGCTAAAGGTTTTCTTATTAGCAACCATTGGGGAAAAAAAAACAGTGCTGTAGTTTAAAAGGGTAGAGAGGACTTTGAAAAATACATGTACATAATCAGAATTGAATGTAGTCATAAAGGAAGTAATTACATTGTTCCATGGTCTTGTACCTTTTGTAATTCATCCTTTGCTTCAGCAAAGAGAATGAAGAACTACACTTTTAGTCCATCCACTATGCTCATTTTTTCCCTCTGGTGTAGTGCTGGTAAAACAGATGATACAGTTATGTTTGTGACACTTATCTGGAGTGATCCCTTTTGTTCAAGTTCTAATTTGCTATTGTTCCTTTTGTTCAAACCTATAAGTGTGTATTTTAATTAAAAGTATATATTTGTCTTTGGTACAAAAATACCACCTTTAGTATGCACACTAAAAAATTCCTTTTTTGAATCATTGGGTCACATTCTCAGCTGATATAAATTGGCATAGCTCAACTGAAGTTAATGGAACTATGCAGCTTTAAATAGGCTCTGGCCTATGATATCTTTTAAAAACAGTATCAAATAAATCAGACTAAAATGATGTCTAGAATAAAAGAACTGATATTGTGGGAAAAACACATTCATTCCCTCCAAATAGTTAACTTGTCAAGTTTGTGGGCCAAATTCAGGTCACATCTACTGAAGAGTAAATCCATTCACTTCAGCTGATTTAGCCTGGATTTATGTTGATGTACCTGAGATTACACCCTGGCCCATATCTTGTTTAAATGATTACATCACCTAACCACTTGTGCAAGTGTTTCCATGGATCCGATGAAGTGAGCTGTAGCTCATGAAAGCTTATGCTCAAATAAATTGGTTAGTCTCTAAGGTGCCACAAGTCCTCCTTTTCTTTTTACGAATACAGACTAACACGGCTGCTACTCTGAAACCTGTCATGGAGACTCTGTATGTATTAGACATTTTCACTACACTTGGTCTTAGAGCAGAAGACCTCTGAGCAAAGCCAGCTTTAGCACTTTTGAGTAAGCCTGAAAAGCAAATATTCACTCTCCCCCATTCATAACTGGCTCCCATTCATCATGATCATATCAATTTGCAGAGGATCGGTGAGTGAGGATTTTGAGGAGGAATAACAAGATAATTCTTTGGAGCACCCCAAATTAACCAGACTCCATTTATAGAAAATGGTGGCGAAGCAACTTCAATACACCACCAGGCCCCTGCTATAGAAGTGCCTCCCAGCTGTTTGTGCTGGACTCTGAACATAGTTGTTAACTTAATACAAAAAACTGAGAGACATTTGTTCAAATAAATTAGGGATCTTGGGGCTGTGAGGGCCAAGACCAAGACAATGGGGAGATTTATGGGCATTTTGCTGAATTTGAGTACTTGTGCAGGACGAAATTGTGACCTTTCCTTTACATCCAGGCAGGAGAGTAAGGAGTGTAAGATGTTCCTTTACTCTGCTGTGCAGACTACCTGCATCTGTGATCATGGAGCAGGAAGGATAGCCGTCTCAATGGGGCTGATACACCTGTGCAGGTGGGCAGGGAGCGGGAGGAACTTCAGAGTCACAGTCTGACTCCAGTTCTGCTCCTGGGGCAGCACAACTATGCACAGTACACCACACGAGGCTTGTGGCAAAGCCGCAGTTTAATCTATATTGCTTTACAAACATTAATTAAGGAGTTACTATCATACTCCATGAGATATTATTGTCCCACTTTACAGACAGGTAAACTTTTGGTTGGGAAAGTTAAGCGACTTGTCCAAAGCCCTTGAGAAAATCTGTGTCAGAACTGGATTAGAATGTAGAACTCTTGCTCTTAGTCCTGTGCTTAGGCCACTAGACCATGCTGCCTCACATACTGTTGTGCCGTGCTTATCTGTGTCCAGAGATCACTCTGGCTGTTCAGCAAAGGAGCTGGTTCAGCTGTAGGCAGCTGGATAGGAGGGAGCTTGCAGCTGTTCTTATTTATCTTTGTTTTTATTATTATTTAACTTTATTATTTATTGTTGTTATTATTTGTATTACAGGAATGCCTAGGGGCATTGGGGCCCCACTTGTACATATACATAGTGAGAGTCAGTGTTTCCCCTAGTGTCATCAGTAGCAGCCTGAACAGACTAAAGCTGGGAAACCCCCAAAATGATGATGTCTGTGGCCCTGGGTCTCATGGCCCCAAGAGATCAGTGCTGGGTAGATGTAGGGGGGAGATAGTAAATAGCTTGTGATCCTTAGGAAAAAACAGGGCATAAGCTTCAACCTTAGTGATTGATTGATGTTAGTTAACATTTCCAAGGCTATCTTCTCCAAAGAAAAGAACTAGAAATATTTGTTTGTTTTCAAAATGGAAACTAAGATTGGCCCTGACATTTCTACAGCCACTCTATCCCTTCCAGAAATGGGGACACAGGGTCACAGGGTTTGAGACCCTCAAAAGCCAGCTCTGACTCTGAGTGGTTAATCTAATCATTGTTACATAGACATCTGTTCACTCAAAAATTGAGGCTTTTGTGATGCAATGATCCATCTATTTAGTACTACAGCTCTAGTAATTGAATTAAGAAAAAAACATATTTTTGTTAGATTATGTATTATAAAGAAGCCCAATCCTCTTGCACCAGCAGAGAGAGAGAGAGAGAGAGAGAGTTAAGCGCTGCATTGTTTTCTGCTAGCTGGAGGAAAACATCTGTGAATTGTTTGAACTGAACCTTACCAGGGACTCTCTAAATCTGTGTCATCTCTGTTTAATTTCAGGAAATGATGTCACAGAGCATTAAATAACAATGCTATGTGATATATTTTTACTTGTGCATGATGTCCTAAGCATTTCTGTTACACAGCAGTGTTTTGAATTAACTGTAAGCTTGCACTTTAAAAAAAATGTATTCCATAATGCTTTTTTGGATGAGTGTGGGGATGGTCAGTGTTTTAGGGGGTCACCAAGGTTCAGGGCTGTTTAAGGGCTGTAGGGCCATTTGTCATGTGCTTATTTGTACTTGGGGCTGGATGTCAGCACTCTCATCACCCATGGCAACCTCCAGGACTGTTGGTTTGTTACAAAGCATGTCTGTGGAAGAAAAACTAAATGTTCTAAACCTATCAGTCAAAAGAGCTATTAGATAGTTATAGTAGAGGCCTGCATACTGTAGCTTCTGCCTTTATCAAACTTTCTGCACACCCCCTTCTTCTGTAAAGAATAGAGGACATAAGTCAATTCTGTCTGCCATCTGTCGTCTTTTTAGCTGTTCCTCAAATTAAAGAGACAGTCCAAAATTTAAATAATCTGATAGAGTCATAGAAGCCTTGTGTGTATGTTGTTACCTTTGCATTTGATTTTTTGTTTTTTGTGTCATTCGGGGAGCAAATCTTTATTGCCCTTCTCTGAAGGTAAAATATGTCCTGTGTTTCTGTTTTAAAAATAATATTCTCAGAAATGTGTTTGCGGTATCATAGAGTTGTTATCAAATACAATTCTAAGTATATATAGGGTGAAATGAACACACACACACACACACACACACACAAATATATCAAATCAGGCTTTATTCAGAGAGTTCTGCAGGGGTCAAGGAGATGGAATGCACTGCCCCTCAACCCCTAGTCAGGTTGTAGGGCTGCAGAGGACCCCTTCTACAGCCTCTACGAGGGTGATTTGGGGTATTGAGTTTACATAATAGAACTTTTCCAGGCTTGCCACAATAGCTCCCTACACACCAGTCTATTTGGTGTAATCTTGCTGCCCCCCACCTCTCTAGTACGGTGCAATAGCCTCACTGCTGCCATTCTGTCTGTGTCTATCCTCTTCCTCATGTATGGACAACATGAGACTTAAGTAGTGTAGAGAGCCTTGCCCTGGCCCTCTTCTGCTGGGCGAATTTCACCCATGCGGCATCTGAGGTAGCCCTCTGCCATACTATCAGCCAATAGATTTTAGAACCCACTCGACGGCTAGATTTGGGAAACAAATTTTCTTTCCCAATTTAATATTTTACATGTTATTTTCAAGCAAGGCATTACTAACTGAGAACAGATAGCAACTAAAACCACTGGTACTTGGTACCACTGAGAAAAATAGCTCAATGGAGCAAGCTAGAGGTAGTGGGCTAGCAAAAGATATGAACAGCCAGTGGTGTTTTCTGGTTGTTATCGTCAGATTACAAAAGCCTTGTAAAACCAGAAATCCAGGAATTAATTGAAAAGGAGAGAGGAAAGAATGTGAAGGTCCCAGGGTTCATGCAGTGAATTCCCTAAAATAACTGTAAAAATGAGAAGTAACCACAAGAATTCACTGAGGTAGAGTTGAGGCTTTGAGGATTGTAAAGTAAAAGGGATTGAATTAAGGCATATGCAAATATGAATAGCCAGCTGTTTAAAAACTCCAAGAATGTTGCACTATTAAATGCTGTGCAATGCAATCTCTGAATATTCAGATCACAATGGAACACAGGTCAAAGATCATCTGAATATCTTAAAATTCCATTACTTACAATACTTTACAATACTTTGCAATAGGATATTCACAGATCCTTCTTTTTCCTTTCTCACACTGTGTATTTTTTTCTTTTTATGGAAAAATTGTTGCAGTTGTTTGTGTAAAATGATACAGCCCCTCAGTTTTGCCTTAGACCAGGTTTATTTAAAACCATCTTTTCAAGATTTCTGAACAGAGTAATTGTTTTTAAGGAATAATTTTCTATAAAATTAGAGCTATATTGTAAAGAGTGTGCATTTCTGCAGCCCTGCTTGCACCATGCCAACATGACTATGAAATGGAGATGTCTAGTTCCATTTCTGTCTAATGAAATGAGTAGTTTATGGCAGACAACATTACTTTTGGTTTCATGGAGTTTGCCTTAAGTTACACTCAGAATACCAATGTATTACATATTTCAAAGTTGATTGTCAGCAGCTGTTTACAGTAACCAAAGCAGTCACTGGCACCTTTAAAGATTTATTATTGTCTTAAAACATAATAGCAATACAGTTTTCATGCTTTTACATGTGCTATTTTTATTTTTAACTGCTAGTCCCAAATCTGCCAGAATTAATTTAAATTGTTTTATCTAATAGTGGATGATAGGTTGTCAAGTCACTGTATAATGGCATAAAGATACTTTTTAAAATCTTGGTTTTATCTTTTTATTATGGTATTTCAAAGCAAATATTTGTAGCATTTGACTACTTTGTCCATAAAATGTTTAACACCTCATGACATGCTTTTACAGCCCCAGTACACTGAATCAGAGTTTGAATTTAGTAAAAAATCAACTAAAATTTTAGTTTGCTATAAAAAAATCTGTATGTATTTATTTGCTTGGTTCCATAGAAATGTAACTATTGTGTGGATTACTTTCTGCTTGGATTGAAGTACATTTCGAAGTGGTAGCTGAATATTCTAAAGTGGAAACTATATTTGCCTAAGTCGCACAGCAATGGCAAATCTGCTGTTCACTTTTTTACTGCACAAATAGAGTAGATATTTTGTGAGATGACAAACTACTCAAGGGTACTTTGAATCATGTTATACTAATATAAAAGACATTTCAACAGAGGTGATATATGCTGCATAATTACCCAATGTTATGTGAAGTGACACAAGTCTTTATAAAAACAGCTTCCCTTTTTCTCCCTAGTAAAGGCAAAAATGTAGGTTTAATTTCTCTGTACTAAAATATTTGCAGACAATTCACAGGTTAATGCCTAACCATATCTATCCTTTTGGTCGTGATGTAATTTTTAAGGGATCCATAAATATGAGCTCTAATATAGAAACAGGATAACATGGGAGATAAGACAGTGAGGTCATGAGTCAGTGCACTCAGTTTTGCCTCCTAATAACCCCCAAAATTATGATTACTTCAAAATAGCCATTATCCATAAGGTATATTATTATATATTTGTAAGAACATCAATCCCTGCCCATCTGGTTCTGGAATTACCAGCTTCTTTAGTGAATAGGCAGGGTATCATGTCCCCCTCTAGTGGCTAGACCACAGAGTACGGCTACCAGGGAGACAGTGTGGCTGAGAGTCTAGTGCACTGGACTGGGATTCAGGAGAGTTGGGTTCTTTTTCCTGTTTCTGCCGGTGACCTTGCTTTGGTATAGAAGAGGGATAATGATACTGACCTCCTTTAAGATGCTTTGAGATCTGTGGATGAAAAGCACTAAATAAGAGCTAGGTATTGCTAACAGTAGCTTGGTTGTTATAGACCTTTGCTATTGCTGGGTGCATCCTTGCTGATGAACAGGTCTTTGTAAAGCAGAGGTCTGTACAGGGATTTGAATAGTTGTAGACCTCAAAAGCTCAGAATGGGACCCCGACTGGGAGAGTATGTAATATACCGGTTAAGTGTCTTGTGTTCTCTCTAGTCTACACTTAAGATAATAGCCTTTCCTCAGTAGTAGGCGTTTTAGCCCAAGTGGTAGAGGCCTGTGCCCTTTGTTTAAGAAGGTCTCAGGTTCTGTTCTTGCTGATGACCTATGAGTGGGTTTGTTGCATGCCAATGGTATCCAGTACTCCGCAGCTGTACTAAGAGGTTTTGAGATTACCCAGGTAAGAAGTCAAACTACCATGGGCATAAATCTTTCCCCAGTATGAGTGGGGCTTCTGTTGGCATGAGGGGAAAAGACACGCTAAAACCAGCAGCAAACAGACAAAACACTGGGCTTCAAAGAGCCGTCAGCTGTTTCTCCTCCTCCTCACTAGCCATGGGAGTTTCCTAAAGTGAAGCAGGGCCTTTGACAACTTTCCTACCCCTGCTGGTCCTTTGCTGTCTCTTTTGCTGCATCCAGCTGCTTCCCACCTGTTCTTTCCCCAGTGTTTGATTGGCTTGGAGAAGGAGGAGAAAGTGGGAGACAGCAGGGTGCACCAGAGGGAAGAGCAATGGACAAGCAGGAGTTAGAAAGCTGCCAAAGCCTCATTCACTTCAGGGAAGTCCCATAGCTACTAGGGAGCAGGGAAAGGCAGTTGTGGGCTCTTATGAAGCCTACCTTTGTGTCTGTTGCCCCTCTAGTGCCAGAGCAGCTAGCCATAGGATAGTCCATGAGGGGAGGCTAATCCTAGGCAAGGGTGTAGGAGATGAAAGCTTCTGTTGCCATTTGCTTGCATAAGGACATGGGAGCGGTGATAGCTGAGGGGCAGAGACAGCAGGGGTGTGAAGAAAGTGGCATGGATATTTAGAATGGCTGGCAAAAGGGGTTGTGTATATAAAAGGGGTCATTCCCACATTGCATAGGCCCTAGTTTGAATGTGTGTTTCCAGGCCCTGCTGAATATTGTTAAGCCCCTGAAGGGTGCTTTGTAATTCCAGTCAGAAAGGTTTCAGAGTAGCAGCCGTGTTAGTCTGTATCTGCAAAAAGAAAAGGAGTACTTGTGGCACCTTCGAGACTAACCAATTTATTTGAGCATGAGCTTTCGTGAGCTACAGCTCACTTCATCGGGATGTCCCTTCTGAATAAATTATTTAAGTGATGAAACCCAGAAAAATTTGAAAATAAGCTATTTATTGGGAACAGGCAAGAAGGGGAAAAATGAAATGTATTTACTCCCCGCCACCAGTTACTGCTGCAAAGGAATGTTCCATGTGCTCTCAGTTTCTCTCTCCGCCTCCTTTCAGAGCTGTTTGCACATGAAGCTTTTACTACATGAGGTAACGTCTTTTAGAAGACAGAGGTGCTTCGAATGTTGGTGTGTCCTTTGCAGTGGTTGGTGGGATGGGCTTCTGTGCTTTAGAAGGATCGCAATCAACCTATATTGTTTTACATACTGTACCTACTACATCTCAGGCTTAGACAAGGAACTTTGTATGTGTGTGTTGCATGCTGTTCACTAAATGCCAAGCAAACATTTCACAGACCAGAAGAAAATCCCACTGCTTAGTGTGCATCTATGCAGGGCCTTTACAGACAATTCACGACTATCATTAATCTTAGCTGTCCTGGCTCCGTGAAACCTGAACTTGTAACCCACAGTGCTCTTGGATGCAAACAAACTTCAAAGAAAACAAAGCCATAGTCTCCCCTTTTTGCCAAGCATTTAAAGAGAAATAATGTTTGTAAAGGGGATTAAATCCCACTATTCAAAAACCTATATGTGATGCGTGGGGAAGGATAAAACCAAACACAAACAAACAAACAAGCAAGACCGCAATGCTTTTCCAGCATGGTTATGAATAAATGTAACTCTAGAACTACTAAACCATGCCAAGTGTGGCTTCCTGATATCTTTCAGAGTAACAGCCGTGTTAGTCTGTATTCGCAAAAAGAAAAGGAGGACTTGTGGCACCTTAGAGACTAACCAATTTATTTGAGCATGAGCTTTCGTGAGCTACAGCTCACTTCATCTGAATCCAATTCAAGACACTAGCTGAAAATAGGTGATATTGTAACCCCCCCATTCCCCATTTCACTATAATACTCTGCTTTCTCCAGAACTAGAGCTGCAGCAAACTTTTTGCTGGGATTGCAAACTCTTTCAACCAAGCCCTTGAGACTCATGGGCGTTCTACTCTTTGCCCTCTAGGGTTGCTCTGTGAGGAGTTAGCTAGCTCGTCTAAAAAAGAGGCCAAATATCAGACAACTGAGCTGGTGGGAAATTCAAACTGTTCTAAGCGAAGAAGTCAATAAGCTGCTGTAATGAAAGGTAATGTTCAGAGTGAGATCACTGTGTTATGATCTCATGCTGAACATCGGGTTTGGTTTATTTCTTGATGATTATGAAAGTAGCCTGAGGCCAGACCAGTGAGTGCCTGTGAGAAGGACTATAGAAGGGAAGAGAGAGGATGTTTGGAGAACTAGGGGTTTCAGAGCACTTATTCCTAAAAAATGGAAGGAAGACTGAAAGAGGATGAGCGTATGAACTGAGCCCCTATACAGTTCTTTAAATGTCCCTCCTTCCCAAAATTTGAGATTTGGAGAAACAGAGAGAAGGTATGCGGAATGAATCTGTGAATAACTGAAGGGAGAGGAATGATGTAGGGTGGAATAAGGAGGTATAACTAAGAATAACAGCATGAATGAAAAAACCTACATTTAGGCGGAATACCAGAAAAATGTATTAACATTGAGATCTTTAAGACTGTAGGATAATCTGCAAAGGAACATTGGGGAAGTGCTTTTTGCAGAGAACTTTTAAGACTAGACTGCACGAAATAGACAAAATACAGTTCTTACCCCCTGCATTGCTGGGGTAGGAATAATCCTGCTATGCCTGAATTGTCTCATCTACCTCTCACTCTTTGTTACTAATGAAACATTGACAAAATAACCTTAAAAACTAGAGCCTGGGTCACAATGAAACCTATGACCTACCAAAGTCACCTCATTTTAAGTTTGAATTTTTTATATTACATTTATTCATTTTTGGATTTTCAACATTACACTTATTCCAGTTGGCTCTGTATGTATGTGCAGAAAGTCTTACTTTCTATGCAAAATTTGTTGACCAAAGTCAAAATATAAATGGCTTCAATCCCCTAAATTAAGATGTAAATATAACAAATATACCACAACACTATCACCTCAGGCTAAGGCTTGAGTAAACAGCTGGAAATTACACTGTGCACTGAAGGTCAACAGACTAGGGCTCTGTCAGACCAACGAGGGAAGCAAGGCACTGAAAACACTTTGCTCCCAGACATCCATGTGTGTGGACCATCAGACACATCAGCTGATCTCAATTGTCCCAATGGCTAAAGACTCACTATAGTTCAAAAACATTTAAAGCAGAGATGGTCTAAAATGAGCCCCCCCCGAGTCTTAACATTCCCAACTTTGGTGATGTTTGGAATCTAACCCTGGATCCAGTTTTCAACTGTGGCCCCATCTCCATGGTGGGCCAAACCCAAATGCTGGATCAAAATACCCTGCAACTCTCGAGTGTTCAAAATATAATATAATAACTCTTATATAATATATGATATCATCAGAAGATATCAAAGCCCTTTCTTTAATAAATGAGGGTAGTATCATTTTCATCATTTTACAGATGGGGAAATGGAGGCATAGAGTGGGGGAAGTGACAGGTCTGATATTTACCACTTGGGCCATCTCAAATTTCATGCAAAGCTATGCCAGTTTATGGTTTTGCACTGGAATCCTAATGCCAAACCAGGTGAGGCTTGCCAGTAATATCTACATTTCACTTCCAGATTTAGTGTGGGTCCAACCCCCAAATGCAAAGCAAAACTCAGGTTGAGGGGGAAGGGAGAGTGAACCCAAGAAAATATTGAGTCAAAACCCACTGACAGAAACTGCTGAAGTTCACTTTCATTCGAAACCACCACTAAGGAATAGATTGTATTTTGAATGCGAAGTGCAGTTCTGCTATGAAAAGTGACTTTGCATTGATGGGACTGTGGAGCTCCATGTTTGTCTCAATGACTTCCAGATCAAACATGCTCAGTTTACATGGCAACAAAGGCATTTTCTAATTGCCAGAACCTGCAGATTCAGCCTGAGAGCTGAGGACCAACCTAGATTCTTTCTGGCTCAGTCATTGTTGCCAACAAAGATTCTACAATAACAATAATTTTTCAATAATACTTATAAAAATCTGTTGATGATGCATGGGCTGAAAGAAAAATAGTTCACTCACCTATCACTAGGCTGGCTCCAGGGGGCTAAAAGAACTAAAAAGTAGCACAAACTTGCTTTAGGGTTTGATCCTGAACCAAGTCAATGGGAGTTTTGCCAGTAAAGTAATCGGATATGACTCAGAATACACATGCCATAAATCTGGTAAGGCAGGTTTTCGTCTTACATAGTCACTTTTCAGAGTAGAACTGCACTTTAAGTTTTGTTAGCATTAACCCCTTTTTTGCGTCCTTGGTTCGGTTCAAACTAGGCTAGTGAATGTGGCTGGTTTGGAGAATTTTTTAAAAATGGTGGGTGAAGCGTGTTTTAAGATCTCTCCGAGGATATTTTCCCCCTGAATTCTCCCATCTCTACCCTTCATCCTTCCCAAGAATTAGTTGTATTTCACTGTTCAACATAGCACTAACACACGGTGCCTTCTGAAGGACTTTGATATACCATTCAGGACTTAACTGACATGGGAAGAGCAAGCAGTGCTTTTCTGTGGCTGCATGTTGAAATAATCCTTGCTGCAAAAGAAATGAATTCTGACCTTTGCTCTCGTCTGAACAGGGAGTATTCTGGCATGTAGCTGAGTTTTCCTACTGTTCTTCAGAACTGTAAATAATGTTAGTACAACCTGAATTCAGGGCATGCAGCACTTTATATTACTATTGTGTATCTTAAAATAAACAGCATTGCAATCTGTTTATTTTGGTGTTACTATGTATGCAATTTTTAAACAGTAGTTACTTAAACAAATGTCTCTGTTCCCACAGCACTTACAAGCTACTGTTTGCTCATTGTGGTTTTTGAATTTTGTCACTTTTGTTTTGGTTATTTCTGAAATTCACACTCGTGAATACAGAAGACAGGAGTAAATTGTACTTCATCCAAGCAAATGTGTCATGTCACTGCTTTTTTTTTTGTTTGTTTGTTTTCTTCCGGCTATTCCCATGTTACTAGCAGGAATAATAATAATAATTTGGAATTAAACTTTGAGAGCCAAAACCTGTCCTTGTTGATTGAATGCGTATGCAGCTCCTATAGATGCCAATGGGAGCCATGCAGCTGAAGGCAGATTTTGACCCTAAGCCGACAAAATTATTTTTATAGCAGTGGTACTTGCACACATTCTGGTCTTAGAGTAAAGGCATAGGCAGAGGGGATGAAAACAGGGTGGACCGAGGACATGATCGGGGTGGACCCTACCACAGAATCTTTACCCATGTTTCCCCAATTTCATAGGAACCTTTCAGTGTTAGGGTCTTCATCTGGGAATGGAGGTTGGTATATTGGCACAAGAAAGGTATGGCTAGGGGAAAAGCCACTATCTATGGAATTATCCTCTGTCAACTAGAAGACATCATAAGTATATTAATGCTGATCTTGTCAGCCTTAACCTAATGGCCATCTGGGTCCACTTCCTTGATGAAGGGTGCTGGAACAGTGGCCACCCAGGTAACTCACGGGAGCCTAGTTGCAGGCATATTCACTCTCCAATGGAGGACCTGGTGGGGGAGACTAGGAGGAAGTGTGGAGGCACAGAGACTCTATATAGAAGACCCTGACCTCCACTATACCCTCAAGATCTTGGGTAATGTGTAGGCTGAATCTTTTGTCAATTCCTTGGGCCTCAGGCTCTGTTCTGCCCAATGGAACGAATAGGAAGAAACGCTGCAAATACAAACTCTCCAATTTTCCTGTCTCATAAGAGGGGGAAAAGCCCAAGATGGGAATAATTTGGGGCTAAGTGACTTATCTATGATCATTATGAGTTATTAGGGAAACACTTTGCAAATCTTTCCATGATCTTCCGCAATTAACTGATTCACTTTTTGCCATGCAATTATTCCAGGAAGGCATTGGGTTCAATCCCAAAGATGGTTCTCGCCATTTTGTGCCACTCCCACAATGTAAAGGGTGTAGAAAGTCCATCTTGGGATTGCTCCACCATGGGGGACTCCAGGGATCGCATAGCCAGCTCCTGTATCACCTATCTCCTGTCCCACAGGCTACAGAGTATACAAGGGGCATTCCTGGTTAGGAAGGGGTGTGGCCAGAGGGCTGCTGTGCTCCAGCAAACCCAGGAGTCTGCTCTAAACCACATCATGCACACCACTAGCCCTTAGCCAGCCTCTGGATCAGGAAGCCACAAACAGCTCCTTGGCATTTCCTTACCCCTGATTGCAGCTGAAAACTGAGCCCAGGTTTTTATTTTTGAGATATTGTAAGGGCTGTCTGTCTTTTTGCAGCAGTAAGTGATCTCTTCACTCAGCAGCTAATTGCCCCATGATTTTAATCACCCTTGATGCTCAGATAAAGAAAATTAGTGTTTGAGAAAATTGTAAGCACAGATCTCTTCCAATGTCTTTTGTTTACTATAAACCAATTTGCCCTTCTTAATTATGGTCTTCAAATATGAGCAGGTAACAAGGTAGTGCTGAAGTCTTTGTCTCAAATACAGCATGTTTCTGTGACTGGCTGAGCTAGTTGCATGTATTTATAAAGGGGGAAAATGGGGTTGTGGGTTGTTTTGTGTTTTTAATGATGTTCAGATTTATTCCTGCTACAGGCAGGACTAGCATTTTCAGTATCCCATATACAACAGCTTTATCCCTAGACTCTACACAATATAAACCCTGCTTTTTCAGTAGAACTAACTACATAACAATTAAAGATGAGAGGGGCATTAGATTAAAAGCAACTGGTCAACAAGAGATACTTTGACCACAAGTGCTTATTCTGTCATTCTAACTCCTGAGAATTGACAGCATAATACACTAGTGTTCCTCAACCTTCCTATGCTCTGCTAACCTCCTCATCTAATTTACAGATCTCTTCTCTGTGTTGTGTGTTCTGTTTCCAACTGCTGATTACCTTCCTCCTCATCAGCCCTGGTAACAAAAAATCCTCGTCTTCTTCTTCTTCGCCTTCATTCCTTGAGAAGTGGAGTAAAACTGTTGCACTGCTTGCTAATTGTTCTTTCTAATACAAGCTGCTATTTATTGTGTGCTGCAATAATATGATAAAAGTGTAATTTGTAACTGAGATTGGTAACATCACTTACCTCTGTAGAGAGACGCTCTTCCTCTTATTCTGTAGTGACAGAGGGTGGCAGATTGACCGCCATGTATGTTTGTTTGCTTGCTTTTAAAAAAATACAGTTAACACAAATTAAAATGACTTAACTGCAGAAACGTTTTATGGAAAGGAAATGTTAATATTAAATTTCTGGCAGAGAAGGGACTAACAGTTCAGGTCTGAAGCTGGAACACCTCCAACTTTGGGCTGTTTGGACCTTTGGTTTGGCTGAGCCTGTTCTGAAGATAAGAGGACATTTGCAAATTATTTTCCGGATCTGGATTAGGTTTTTGAAAAACTTTAAAAATTCTAGGGTGTTTGGATCTGGAGGTTTGGTTTGGGCCAGTTTCCAGTTTCCAAGTTGTAATTTTAGAAAAATGATTGAGCAATAATGCAAATTCAAACTTCATTCAAAATAAAATTCAGTTTCCTTTACACATGCACATGAGAACTTTTGACAGCCCTGCAGTTGCTTAGATATTTCATTGAAGTGCTGGGAAAGCTTCTGTTGTTTATTTTGTGGGGACCCCCGTTACATCACTAAAGTCATTCCAGAACTCTGCAATATCCTACTCTCCATTACTGCAGATCTGTTCTTAATGTGATTGGCTCAGGCAAAGCAAAATTCTGTTTGGAAGTATTCTTTTAAATAAATATCACCACTATCTTCTGACTGAAAGTACTTGCATAGTTTTGACATAACCTACTCGTGTGCATAGCTGAACCTTTGGTAGCTGGTTTTTGCAGACATTTTTTTTTTCTTTTTCACTTGGCCCCTGTAGAGCTGCTGGAGGGTGTTGTTGAGAAGTTGCTACCGTTGATACAGTTGCTATTAATCACAGTCTGCCATGTTGTGACGCAGGTTCTAATAACATCCCATTGAGCGGCTGTTGTATGCTGGAGGCTTACCAACAGCACTAGGCCTTTGATATTCATCTCACACCAGGATAAAGAAAATGTAGAGTTTAAAAAAAAAAAAACCCTGCAAATAGACAAAGAACAGAAAAAGGGAGAAAACATAGCAAAATCAAAAACAGACACGCTTTCTGTGTGCTGCTTCATTTGCCATGGAAGCAGCAAAGCTATAAATCTCTGCTGTGTTGTTTGAAAATTGAACATGAGGCTGCTAAATTTATCATTCATTCTTTGTTGTTCCTGGGTAGTAGCTAGCTGACTTGGCTGACTTTGGTTTCTGCCCCCTCCTCAATAACATATCTTTTTGTTTCAATACATAACCCACAACAATAAAAATTGTACTGAATGAAAGAATATTGGAGCATTTAGTAAACTGCACATAAATGGGGGGAAATGAATTTGCTCCACGTTACACATCATGCTTCCTTGGCAACTGATTCCCTCACATTCATAATTACAGGAACATAATTTTTAAAAAGCAGCACAGGGGAAAATCCTTTGGTTAAAGGCATATGGAATTTAAAAAAAAATCAGAAGTCTTTTAAAAGAAAAAAAAAAAGTAAGTCAGTTCACCAGTATGCTCTGCAAAGATTAAACCTGGAACCTGAGAGAACTGCACAACCACCTTCTTTTGTTAGCACTTCTAGTTCACGTTGAACTGCAAAGAAAAAAAGGTGGAAAGCAAGCCTGCTACAGATGTGACTAGCTATGAATATTCATGAATGCCATTGCTCCTCCTTTTCTACTGGCATCCAAGCCATTCTGATCTCCCTCTCTCTTTTTTTTCCCCCCCCTTTCTTTCTTTCCCTTTCCTTCCTTGATACTGAACAAGACTGCAATTTTATTTCGGTAACAGCCTAGCACGATACAGTTATCATTGGCCTCAGAAGCCTTTTATTTCCATAAAAAAACAAAGGAAAAAAGAAAAAAATTGTAATTATCTGCAGTTTTATGAATCCACCTCCCCTTAATGTTCATTATTTAAACCAGCAGCAATTACAAGTTCAAAGGGGTTTAGAGGGCCAGCAACCCGCATAATCACTGCCAAATTAAGCGGGCCTCATTCGTCACAGAAGAGTACACTCTGAGCAGTGAATCATGCATGCAGTGACAGGCACTGATTTACATAAAGACGAAATCTGTGCCCTCTAGGGCTGAGCGTTACTTTATCTCAGTGGTCCTGTGATATATGCACTTTCTTTTGGTGTTAGGAAGGTTCAGAGACTGATGCTGTTTAATAGATGGTACTTTATTCTTCCTAACACCAGCACTGCTGCCACTAATTTGTATACATGTGTGTTCAGATAATACTATTCCAAAATTTAAGGCTTTTGGGTGTTTAAAAAATAGATTGAGATGTCAAAAACAAAAAAAAACCCCAACACCACTCTTTCTAAGAAGCTTTGAATTATTCAAATACCTTTCTAAAAAAAATTCCCAGACAGATGAATCATTCCTAAAAAGTGACTCTAATTTCTGCAGCGTTTGTTTGTTGGTTGGTTGTTGTTTTCTTTCCTGGTAAAATCAGCATAAGCATTATATTTATTTTGATAGATGGTAAATAAATGCACACGCAGCCAGCATCAGATGGCTAAAGCTGGATGTAACGTTGAAGCATGTTGTCCATCGGTAGTTGAATAAGAGTCAAGACTTTGAAAGTCAGTACACTTCCTTATGTCAGAGCGCTGCTGTAGGCTCGGGAAAACCAACATGAAACACCGCTGCAACCAGACCATCAGTACCTTCTGTGGCTGAAGAAAACTCCTTGTTTGTAAAAAGGACCCCCTTGTTGATGGCTGCTGAGAGATACTTTTGCAGCCAAATGTAAGGCCAAATCCTATTAGTTTCAAAGCTAGACCTATTGAAGTCATGGGAATACTCACATGGGCAAGGTGAGCAGGACTTGACCCTTAAAGAAGACAAAGAGCCAGCCCAGGGAGTATCTAGTCTTGCCAGTCAACATCAAATCTGGAAAAGTAGCTTTTACATAAGTGTTTTTTCCATGTTAGCAGCAGCTCTCTCCTCCTCCTAACAGGGCTGTGGTATAAATAGTACTTACAATAGTTTGAAATGGCACTTGCTTTCCCTCCTTCGGGGATGACACATCAACATTTATTTATGGATGCACCACCTACACATTATGCTATAATTCCTATACATATGGGGTTGTTCTTTCAAAACAGGGAGCCAAGTTCTCAGCAGCACCTTTTCCATACCAGTGCAGCTCAGAGAAGTGGAGGAACCACAAACAGCCAGTTGCAAAAAGAACAGGAGTACTTGGGGCACCTTAGAGACTAACCAATTTATTTGAGCATAAGCTGTAGCTCACAAAAGTTTATGCTCAAATAAATTGGTTAGTCTCTAAGGTGCCCCAAGTACTCCTTTTCTTTTTGCAAATACAGACTAACACGGCTGTTACTCTGAAACCAGCCAGTTGTGGGTCCCTGACTTCCAAGATGATTCCACACTAGCCTGGGTGTAGATTAGGGGCAGCTATGGATTGCCACAGAACAGAAGTACTCCAGTCATGCCCTTTCCTGCCCTGGACATGCCCCTTACACTGGGGGATCCAGTGTAGGAGCTAAGACCGCTGGCTGTCCACCAGCTGAGTAGCTCCAGCTGCTTCTGGTCCCATTAGTCACCAGTGATGTGGAATGGTGGGAATGTACCACAGAATCTGGCCCAGAGATTCTTTATTGCATGCATGAGCTTTGTGCGTACATTTGCTTACACACACAATTTGTTGCACACTATCACTTGCATGCATTAATGTTACACACATAAACTACAGTGCAAAATGAGATTTGCTTGTGTAATTTCTCTCACTGCCTCGGCAAGTGACTGTGTGCACAGATGATGTCCTACACAATACTGTATACCCACAAACAGAAGCTGATAAAAAATTTGACCCATTAATATAAATGCCATATAGGTTTAAAAACAAACCCATTTAGTGCACACACAAGCTCATTTGTGCGTGTAACATTTTCAAAGTTTGATGCATGTGCAGTGAGTGTATGGACACATTTTATGAGCCCACTAAAAGTACCATCCTTCTATAATATTTACAGATACTGACCATTATTGCTAAGGTTGCATTAAGAACTGTGAGATAAAGGCTGTACGCAGTGGGCCAGATTCTGATGTAATTTACACAATTGTAAATCCAGAGTAACTCCAGAGAAGTAAATGTAAAGCTAGTCTAAAGGGGATCAGAAGGTGGACCAACTGGTTTTTTACTGACTTGGTGAGAATCTTGAGATGAAGGTGTAGCTCAATTGGTCTGTGATGACATCAGAGTTGTTGTATGGCCTTATTTAGCTTTCATGTGCTGTGCATTATATAGTTCATAAATCACAAAAGTTTATACCAACAAAACTATTTTAATATCATGCAGAAAATAACCCCTCAACTTTCTTCCCAAGTCAAATGGTCTAGTTACATACCTGGTACACTTTAAACAGCCATTTACTTTTAATGCAGACATTGAGAAATTATTGATGTTATGTTAGCCTATGAAAAAGTGTGTAAGATAGTCTAAAGATCAAAGAGATGGGAAAGATATGTGGCATCAGTCCATCTCACAACCAACAGAGGACTGCTCCTTACAGTAAATTTTCTAGTGTTTTTGTTGGGCCAACATATTTTGAGCCATAAAATTTGGCATCTGAAAGTTTCATCTTTCAGATATTTTACTTCCAAAGTCTAATAAGCATAAAAAGGTTTCTCAGTGTGCCCATCTTTGCTTCTTATGAACTGAAGGTAGTAGAAATAGGTCCATTCTTACCTAGTTTCATTTCAATTCGGGAACAGCACATTAGTTATGGGTGGGATTGGGACATCAGAGGTGACCCAGCAATGTCCAGTTCACTTTAACCCTTAAGTCATTAGGATTTGTGGGGTACTAGTTCATAACTCAGAGACGGTTGTCTACAGCAGGGGTATGGAGGTGGTCAGGTATCTTGTATGGGGAAGGCAGATCAGCTAGGAATGAACATCCATAAGCAGCAGAGTGGAACATGATTTGGAGCTGACCCAGGCAGCACAGAAGAGATGAGCTGATGGCAGCATTGACGTGGGCAGGGAAAGGAAGGAAATCTAGCTAATACTACATGGGTGGGACTAGGGGGTTACACGGAACACTGTTGGGGATAGGAAGTATGTAGAAGGGTCAGTGATTGCATCTGGACTTGGGAAAGGGAGAACAATGAAAGTGAAAATGGGTTTTCCAGATTCAGATCCTCAGTGCAGTTCTTTGAAGGCACTGGAATAAGGGTTAGTGTGATTGACAAACATGGAATGTGACTTTTTTCAATAGATTTCAGAGTAACAGCCATGTTAGTCTGTATTCACAAAAAGAAAAGGAGTACTTGTGGCACCTTAGAGACTAACCAATTTATTAGAGCATAAGCTTTCGTGAGCTACAGCTCACTTCCTCAGATGCATGAGGAAGTGAGCTGTAGCTCACGAAAGCTTATGCTCTAATAAATTGGTTAGTCTCTAAGGTGCCACAAGTACTCTTTTTCAATAGAGTTGCTCATAACTGTTAAATCTATGTCTATATCTGCACATATACCCATACATACAAGCCACTGAAAGTCGGAGCCATCCCACCAAGCAGGTGTGGGGACTTATACGTTTCCATTGAAATCTATGGAAAACTTGAGCATTTCCATCTTGGACCTGCTGGCTGTTTCACTATGAAGCAGTGACATTATGCATGTGTATTTATAAATACTGAGAATGATGACAAAGTTTCCACTCTTTCTAGAACTTGTGTATCTGCTCATGGCCTTAATTTTCATTTGATTTCTCTATATTTAATATGGACATAACCTGTTGGGAAAGGATTGAGGGACAGGGTTGTTATAATCAAATTCCATTTCTTTTTGGTCTAGCCCATATACAACCTTGATACTATATTTAGCTAAAGTACCATCAATGTTCCTTTTATTGGACATGCTTCATATATTGTGATGAGATTATATGAATCTATAGTGGTTGTTAGGAAAAACTTAACATGCCACTGATGTGCAATGAAGGAAAGTTAACTGTATAGGTGCCACAAGACTACATCAATGGGTAACGCTATCTATAGTAGGCATGTTAATCTGCCTTGAATAAAATTTACCAAACAGGTTTCAGCCAGTAGCCTAAAGTAAAATCCTAGTATTAACAAACATGTAGAGATGAATCAGATCTCATCTATATTTTTTAATTTCTGAACCTCTGTGCTATAGATCCAGTGACAGACATCTATGGAAGAGACTTAAAATAAAACAAAGTTAGCACATATGTTATCTTATTTTAAAACATGGATTGGTTTCTAACAGAGAATCACAATGCCCTTTGCTTGTGTAGATGGCATATATAAATATATATGGGCCAGATCCCCTACAGGTGCAAATTGACATAGCTCCAGTGAAGTCAATAATGCTCAGTTTACACCAGCAAAGGATCTGTGTCGCATATATTGCTTGAGTATGCAATAGGATGGTACACAGTGTAGATGCTTTTTATTTTCATAAGTTAAGGATAGCCATCTAATTCCTGCACAGTGAAGTGAAATTCTTGGGCTACATTTGCACCTCACCAAAGAAGATGTCTTTAAAGCCCTGATTTCCATCTTCGTTGTACTTTGCTTTCTGGAAAGCAGTACATACAATATATATATATACTTCTTCCAGATGTCAATGTTTGTTTTCTTTGACTATTACACACATATTTTTCAGTTGGGTCTCTAGAATTGAAAGTTTTTCAGTGCAATTTTAGAGACCATTTCAAAATGTAACTTTTGAAAGATCTTAGAGATGATGGGCCATATTGTGATACATGCAACAGCCCATTTGCCATGCTTGGACAGCACAAAGGGGCTGAAAATCTGCCTAAACCAGGCAGATGAGGATTCCTCTGACATGGAGAAATTCCTAGTTAGCATAGAGCTGGTTGTGCTGGCTATATGCCATCTCCCCTCCCTGCCCACCCCAATGTAGCAGGCATGTTGGAGACATGTCCAGAGTATGTGTGTTCCAATCATTCCTGGCTGGCAT
Source organism: Lepidochelys kempii (assembly GCF_965140285.1). Lineage (NCBI taxonomy): Eukaryota > Metazoa > Chordata > Testudines > Cheloniidae > Lepidochelys > Lepidochelys kempii. The sequence goes on from NC_136385.1 coordinate 78,256,376, forward strand.
ACAGGCTTCTTTGGGTCCGTTACCTGCACAGTCAACTCAAAGCAGTCATGAGAGTGCTGCAATTTATACCGGGAGCTTTAGCAGCTCCTGCCAGCCTGTGGGATCAGGGGATCAAAAATGTAGTTTCCAGCCATCTTTGCCCTCCCCATCCTCAGGCCCTGCATCAAGAACAACTCATTGATTGGAGGAGCTAAAATGGCATAGAATGTTCTTGTGATTTCCGATGACACTGGCTGATGCACAGGGATTATATTCAGGAAATGACAAATAGGAACAAAGATAACAACCACTGAGGTGGAGGTGGGTTATGTTGTTTGTTTCTGGCCCAGGCACTACATCCAAAAAATACAAATGCCATATTATCTGAACGCCTTTATTCTCATAATGCTATCTTGCATTTCTTTGTGCTTTGCTTAAAAAAACGTTCACAACGTTGTTTTAAAACCATGATTCTAATACCTGTATCAAATACGCTAAAATAGTTTTAATAATTTTCTAGCAAATTTAGTCCTTTAACAGATAAAACTTATAGAAATATTTAAAAATAACTTTTGATGGTATATTAGCATGAGCTAAAGTCTTTATCTAAAGATCACACTCAAGTTTCTGTAGCACTTACAATATTAACAGCAAATTGACTATGTGACATTGTAGAAATAGGTAAATGTGTGAATAAACTTTTTGACAGAAAAGATGATAGTATACACAATAATTCAAATATTTATTTTATTTTTCTTATTTTGGTTGTGCCTCCATATGGAGAGTTTGACATCAGTATAATAACGATCAAAGATCATGCACATGTTGTATCATTCCATATCTCTCCTGTTTATTTATTGAGCAACACGATCTTATTGTGAGATATCCAGGTGAATATATCTGAGAGAGGAAAGACCTAAAAATGGTGTAACTTCACTGATGTAAGCAAAGTCAGATTAGGTCTTATGTGCTTGACCATTCTGTTAAGAATTCAGATTAGTTTGGTTTGTAAACATTCAGATAGAGAAGCATCACCTTTATTTAGCAAGTGATATAAAAAGTAATTTCCAGGCAGATGTTCATAAAATTGACAATAAAATAATTAAAGAAATAAGATATCCTAAGGGGAAACTATTCCTTGCATTGTTATTTCCACAGACTACTCAACTGGATTCACAATATTACAGATGATAGCTAGATATGAGTATTTTGCTGTGTATGGAGCTTAACCGACTGCTGTTAAGTTCAAGCTATTAGAAATAGTTCCATATGTATTTCTAGGGAAACTGTATATCTGATAAACATAAGTCCCTAAATATAGTGTATTGATAACAGATGTTAGTAGTTTACCAATGCACCTTGCTTAAATTACATGAAGGGAAAATGTTAGGTCATAAAATCATTAAGGTTCACTGTGCAATAAGAGGTACTTTAAAGCACAGGTCTCCAGGCTAAGGATATGACCAGGTGGGACTGGTCCAAGATCTTTGGAGACAGTATTATGTAAGGTGTTGCCATACTGATGAAACATCTGGGATACTTACAAAAAAAAAAAAACCCACAAAAAAACCCAAAAACCCACAGCTGCTCAATCAGTGTAACAGTGCTTTCCATGCATTGTTGATTGAGGGGTTTTTTAAACTGAAATATGAAAGTCATTTTTGTTTGTTTTAAGCCTAAGCCAGTGAGTAACAAACTAGAAAATATCTGCAGATACTACAAAAGTGTAAATGAAAAGAAACGAAGGATTGTGTATGAGTCATGGGGAAAAAATTGAGAGATAGTTTACACTAAGTTATTTAATGCAGTCAGATCTCTTTCCCTTCCCAGTGCTGCTTTAACTTACGCTCCTAGAAGCAGTGTAAAAAGCCTTTTAATGCTTTAGGAGTAAAGCAATGTATTCTCATCTTGACATGAAGAGACAAATTCACACCTGATATAAACAGAGGTGCAATTCCAAGGGACTTTAGAATAGTTGTCTCACTGACTCCAAAGCTGAATTTGATCTGATATATATGGAATCACATGTGTGTGTATCTTATTACTGATAGTGAGGGGCTACTGGAATAAGTCCTCATGCTTATCTAGTAAGATAGCTGTTTAGTTCATCTTTTCTTAAAGTCATAATTTATAAACTTAGGGCCTGATCCATCGAAGCCAATGGAAAGATTCCCATGAAAATCAATGGGAATTGGGAAAAGGGTGTTTGATCCCTGAAATATGGAGGGTGTGGGTTTTTCTTTTTAATTAACAAAAAATACTTAATTTATTGCCTGGGGAAAATGTCTGAGAGCCCTGCAGACTGACATATTCTCCACATAAACACAGAACAGGTACTCTGGGCAGTGGTAGTGCAAGCCTCCCACACTCTTTTGCCTCAATCATATCCTGGAAGAACCATCTCTGGGGCAGCAGGGGTATTGAGCGTCTATTTTCTATTCAGTTCTGTCTGCTGAAATTTTCAATAAGTGTGCCATGTGTAACTGGGGTCATGTTTGTGATGCGGACCCTTGTGAACTAGAGGCCAGATTTTCCAAAGAGCTCAGCATATATGATGAGAACTTTTTAACATCTGGCCCATATTTAGGTGGCTAAAAGGATACTGAGCTCTTCCGAAAATCTGGCCCCAGAAGGCAGAGATTTGAAGCTAACTATTTTCACATAGGCCACTGAGCAGCCACTGCGTGATAACAATTACTGACTTCGTTCGGATTCAAATCAGTGACAGATGAAATTCAAGGGATGTACAATGGGTGCAGGGTTGTTTCAGGAGTTTTTGCCCAACTTAAAAGATGGCTCCACATTTTAAATGTTTAAACCATGAGTAAATTGGGAAGTCCTTTTCAATGGCTGCCTATAAGTCTTGGATCAACATTGCATCAAATCTTCGGTGTATGATGTTTGGATGGTACTAGTTCAGCTGTATATTTTGAGTTATGATTTTTTGGGGGGAGTGGAGAGGACAAATGAAATTATGACACAGTACTAGATGGAGGGAAGTGGGGATTGGCAAATTGTAGAATGTTCTGTGTGAGATGGGTTAGTGACTCTGACAGTTGAGATAGCATGTTCATGACATTGGAAGTGTTTAGCTAACTTCTTGTCTTGAAACTTTCTAGGAAATCAAATATGATTACCACAAATTTCAGGTGAGATTTATTTATATTAGAGTTGCATATCATACATGTTATATCTCTAAGGGGTCTAGACAGGCACCTCAACAGAGAAAGATCATTTTATTTATCTTTAATATTGTACCCTGAGATGTTGTTTGGGACAGCAGGTATTTCAGATACTGGGTCCTCATAGACAATTACCAAAATTAAAGATGTGCCAAAACCAGAGCCTCACATGTGAATCCCTTTGAACTTTTCAGGAAATTTGAGGTCAAAATCCTGGATCCAAACCAGCTCCTCTGGTTTCAGTTTGAAATATAATGATTATTCCTGGCAGAAGTAATCTAAGTGTGTGTGTGGGGGGTGGATCTCTGCATAGTGTCCCTGATAGATTGGAATAGGGACCTACATTAATATTGCCTGTATGCATGGCTAGATCCAAAAGACAAATAAAATTTCAAATTTGCCCAATACACGATAGCATACTACATTAAAAGGTCATTTTGTAGGTTTGCAAAGACATAGATTTGACAGTTAGGGAATTCCAAATTTACAGTTGCCTGTGCCATCTCAATTCTGCTCCCTAGGGTGTGCATCCTGTGCACTGAATGAGGCATGGGTCCTGTGAAAAAATAGTATGTTTTCATATAATTAAAGACTGTCATTATACATACACTCAGAGAAAGAAAAGGCACTTCTTTAGCCGAAGGGCTTTCTGTCAGCCAAATTTCAATGACTGGTTGCAAACAATGGACAAGTGAGAGTGTCTCAAAAAAAAAAAAGTAGTGCAAATCTTGTTAGGCAATCTAAATATAGGGGGGGCTAGCAGCTCCCCTTATAATATACAGAAATCACTTCATTCATCACTCAAATGCAGATGTTCTTGTGGACGGCACATGTCACCTCTTTTACAGTGCATAGAAACACTTCAAAACAGGGTAGCACAGGAAAAAGAAGAAAACATGATGGCCCCCAACTAAAATTGCAGAAGGAAATTCAGATATGCAAATGGAATTTGGCCAGGACACTATGGATAGCCTTCCTACTCTTGTAAAAAGTGCCGTGAGCTCTTGTATAGCCACAACATAGTTAGGGCCTTTGCAGAATTTAACATTCCAAAGACCACTCCAATAGAAGTGTTCCCTAACACATGCTGGGTCACTATTTTCAGACTTAGTCAGGGAGAAGAATTCCACCTGCTGAAAACTGGCCCGATTTTCAAAAAGGGTGAGCTGTGACTTCCACTGAAGTTAATAGGAGATGGGGGCGCTTAGTAATTATGAAAATCAGGCCACCTATTTTTTTGTTGGTAAACTGATGTCTATATGCATATTTGTACAGCACTGAGTACAATGTTGATTCCTGACAGAGGCCATTGCATGTTATTTTAATTCAAATGATTAATAATAACCAAATGGAGGTGTGTGATTATAGGCACTCTTTTGGAGGAATGTTTGTTGAGAGTCTATTGTATTTTTATGAATGAAGGATTTATATATGTAGATACCCCTCCCTCTGTTTCAGAGTAACAGCCGTGTTAGTCTGTATTCGCAAAAAGAAAAGGAGTACTTGTGGCACCTTAGAGACTAACCAATTTATTTGAGCATGAGCTTTCGTGAGCTACAGCTCACTTCCCTCTGTGTGGATCTTGGGCCCTGCAGAGAAGTCTCTGCTGAGACTGGAGGAGGTAGAGTGAGACTGCAAAGGCAGTTGACTCCCATTTCTGACCATGGAGGGTCTCCTTTGTATGTAGATCTAGGGCCATGGATATTGGTTACAGCCCTGAAATCAAGTGCTTTGTTGTTAGAGAGAGCGAAGACCTAAATCTGAACTGACACTAATGTAAATAGAGACAAATTCTAATGTAGTCAATGGTATGAGGTCAGAATCTGATCTCAGCAGCTTAGTGTTCAACAAGAACATTGAAAGAAGCCTTAACAGAAAAATGTCTTTTGTGGCAGTCGAGGGGAAAAACAGTATTGTGTGGGTTAGATATCTGCGAGCTGTCATAGACATCTAAATATAGGGGGGGCTAGCAGCTCCCCTTATAATATACAGAAATCACTTCATTCATCACTCAAATGCAGATGTTCTTGCGGTGGCACATGTCACCTCTTTTACAGTGCATAGAAACACTTCAAAACAGGGTAGAGGATAGGTAAAACAGGTAGAGGATGGTGTGGATTGCACTCTCAGCAAATTTGCGGATGATACTAAACTGGGAGGAGTGGTAGATACGCTGGAGGGCAGGGATAGGATACAGAGGGACCTAGACAAATTGGAGGATTGGGCCAAAAGAAATCTGATGAGGTTCAATAAGGATAAGTGCAGGGTCCTGCACTTAGGACGGAAGAACCCAATGCACAGCTACAGACTAGGGACCGAATGGCTAGGCAGCAGTTCTGCGGAAAAGGACCTAGGGGTGACAGTGGACGAGAAGCTGGATATGAGTCAGCAGTGTGCCCTTGTTGCCAAGAAGGCCAATGGCATTTTGGGATGTATAAGTAGGGGCATAGCGAGCAGATCGAGGGACGTGATCGTCCCCCTCTATTCGACATTGGTGAGGCCTCATCTGGAGTACTGTGTCCAGTTTTGGGCCCCACACTACAAGAAGGATGTGGATAAATTGGAGAGAGTCCAGCGAAGGGCAACAAAAATGATTAGGGGTCTGGAACACATGACTTATGAGGAGAGGCTGAGGATCTGGGATTGTTTAGTCTGCAGAAGAGAAGAATGAGGGGGGATTTAATAGCTGCTTTCAACTACCTGAGAGGTGGTTCCAGAGAGGATGGTTCTAGACTATTCTTAGTGGTGGAAGAGGACAGAACAAGCAGTAATGGTCTCAAGTTGCAGTGGGGGAGGTTTAGGTTGGATATTAGGAAAAACTTTTTCACTAGGAGGGTGGTGAAACACTGGAATGCGTTACCTAGGGAGGTGGTAGAATCTCCTTCCTTAGAAGTTTTTAAGGTCAGGCTTGACAAAGCCCTGGCTGGGATGATTTAATTGGGGATTGGTCCTGCTTTGAGCAGGGGGTTGGACTAGATGACCTCCTGAGGTCCCTTCCAACCCTGATATTCTATGATTCTGTGATTACTGTCCATCTCAGTCCCAGGTCAGCCCCCCAACACAGACAGATGAGTGGAAGTAATGTAGAAAAAAAATCAAATAACTTACAAAGTTCTTTCTCCTTGTGTCTTCCTTTCTCTCATTCATGTTCCTGCTTATAGGATGTCTAGTGATTCTTCTAGGTGAAATGAGCTGTTAACAAAGATGAAACCCACAACAGTTGCCCGGTTGGTGGGTTCACCTGAAAAACTGATGAAGAGCAGTTCAAGCTGATCAGACTTGGGCTGATGTTTGCAGAGACTGGGCAAAGGCAACCTTGAACTAAGCCTCCCAAACCATCCCACACACACTTTATCATTAGACCTTTTTAGAGTACAAAGTATAGACTGTCCTCCTTATAATGCCTGCAGCTTTCTCCATTAATGGTTGAAAGTCCTGCAGTACATCTCACAATGGTGCTCCTGCAGCATTTTGAGCTGTGTTGGTAGAATACTATAACTATTTATTTTAAAATTAGGGCCAAACTACTGTTTCCTTAGGGACCTCTCCACAACTGCCATCAGAGGGCGCCTGATAGATAATTCCCAGAACATATTAGCCTCTGCAGAGGACCCTGTCTCTTCTAAAGATTAGTATGGTCTTCAGGGGACCAAGAGATTGCCTGCCCCCAACAACTGCAACACAAGCCAAGCAGCGGCAGATTGAGTAGAGACTTCCTAAAATTTAGTCTAGATATTAGGCATCCCAGGTACTTGCTAGAAAAAGCAGGGATTTCTTTAGTAGTTACACAAAAGATTATGTGGTGGTGCTGGCAATAGGAATGGGCCTGTTTCCTTCCTTCTGGTGTCCTAGTGGGAAGGAGACCAGTCCACCTGCAGGTCCCCTGAAAACCCTATTCAGGATTAGAAGTAGCAGCTGTATATGGTAGCCCTCTGAAGAGTGTGTGTGTGTGCAGGGGTGTTGTGAGGGGAAAACAGCTATGGAAGGAGCATGTGGTGTTAGTCCTAGCCCTCCCAGAAGACAGCTAATGCTAAGTGTATGTGTGTGTGTATACCCAGGAGGATGTTGTCCCAGGTCTTCAGGAGTTGGTAAGTAAAAGGAATTGGGGGGACTTTATGGAGGGGGGAAGGTATGGTGGTTTTCACTGAGGTTTGCATTTAAAACTAACCTGAATCTCCATATGAACAAGAAAAGAATGACCAAATGCCAATCCTTGCAAACCAAACTTGATTGGATCAGTTCTCATAACCCACATGAAAACACAATCAGTCCAATCCAGGCTTGTTTAAGAGTTCCAGGTTTTCATCTCTTTGCTCACACAGACTACCAAAGGAATTATCCTGAGGGGCCATTTCTTCTGGTATTGCAGTTAAAAGGCATTAGTTCATGCATTGTTGGTATGTCAAAGTATGTAGCTGATAACTTGGTTGCCTCATTAGTTATTCCTACCTCCTGAGGAAAAAAAAAAACAGTGCAGTTCAATGTGCATGTTCTGCAGATTCTCACAGAGGGACCTGTGGTTACCTCAGCCTGATGATTGTTCTGCATTCTTCCAATGGGGACACCAAGAGCTGTTGAAAATAATTGAGACACTTGTCAACAGGGAAGGAGACTGGGCTTCATCAAAACTGTTTTAGTCTCTGGAACTGATGACCTTTTGATGCAGTTTGTTTTAGTTAGGAGCTAAGTGTGTGATCCAGCATGGTGTGAAATGCCTCTTTTGAGGCACTGAGCATCCTCACCTCCTTCTGAAGTCATGGGGAAAGAGGAGCACTTAGGACCTACTGGAGGCACTCAGCACATTGCAGGACCAGTCCCCACACTGCTTTTGAAAAGAGAAGCATGCTTTCTAATTCAATGAGCTTTTTGACAAAGAGTTTTAAATTATACATACAAAATTATTATGAGTAACTCTCTCTACTTTTCAAATTCAGGGTATAAAAGAAAGTCATGCACTAAATACAAAAATAAAATCACTTCATTAGTCAGAACTGGGTTGTAAAGGCAGGTACTTAAAGGGAAAATATATATATATCCTGTAGAAAAGAAATTCTAGAAATTGCCCTGTGCTATTAGGGTTGGTATTGTAATAAAAATAATAATACATAAGAAAAATATAAATTTCTGGGTGGTTATATGTTGCCAGTATTTTTTTTATTGCTGTAAACTGAGCCAGCTGATGAACCACCTCAAGGGAGGGGAAAGGATCACCTTTGTTTCCTGTTCAGCCTTGCTATAGCAAAAAGCTAAAGAAAGAAAAGAACGTAATGGCCTTGCAATCCAGGTAAAAGGTTCAGGAGAGTTCATAGGTCAATTGATTTTTAATCTTACATTATGTTAAATTTCGATCACAGAATTAAAAAAAAATAACCATAAACATAATGCAAATAAGTGCTTGGCAATAATGCTTTGTTTTTATGTTTGCTTTGTAAAGGCATAAATATAAAACCTCTCCTACGGAAGTATCCGCAGAGATACTTTTTTTATCTAAAGTGAAGTGGCGAGTGTTAAAAGAATTTTTTAAAATAAAATAAATCTCTCTTATTTGTGTGTGACTATCAATGTCTGTATATCAATACACACACATGTGGACACCAGTATATATTAAGATGGAAATATTTAATTAAGTTATCTGTAAGTGTAAACAGAAAATCTGCCGTGAATAACCCATCAACTAATTTATTGAAAATTGCACTGTTGACCATTTCTGTACTGCCCATCTCAGCATGGAGAACAGAGATATTAGCTGCATCATTGTGAAGCAATGAGATTTCTGTAAGTCGTGATCTGCTGGCATGTAATAACTCGATCTGCTTCATGCAGACAAAATATATTAAAAGTATGGACGAGTGAAGTTTGTGCCCCAGGGAGAAGGCAAGATAATGCATTGAAATTGTTCAGAGGTAGTTAGATGCCTAATGGTCTAATATGTGAGCTATGTGAGGTCTGGGGTCTGGTTCTCATAAATTCTGGCTAGACTGATCCTGTAATTTCAAGCAAAGGATAAAAGCGTTAACCAGAGTCATCAGTGTTCAAGGTCCATGATGCTGGATATTATTCATGTAAAGATTCAAGAAAAACACTAAAAGGAAAGCTCTGGAGCATATGTGTTTGTGTGTGTGTAAGAAAAAAATATGTATATATATATATACACACATATATATATATATACATAGTGTGCACACATTTATGTAAACACTACACTATGTGTGTGTATATATATATATATATACACACATTAAATAAAAACATTAGTGTGTTAATAATAATGCATGTATCCTTATATATATTCACATAAAATCATGCTAATAAATGAATAGCTGAAATAAGATTTAACCTCCCATCCCTCCACCTCCCTCCCCCGTTAGGTGATTTGTCAGTGATTGGCAAGTTAATCTGTGGAATGACAAAAAGCTAGATCTTGTTTAACCATTGCTACGTTATATTAATACCTTATTTTTGCAATGGCAAAATATGAGGTTTTGTTCTTTAAGAAGTCTCAAATTAATCATCTGATCATTTAAAAAGATTTGCTTATGATTACAGCAAACCTTCACAAAGACTCTGCTGACAAAGCACCTGCTTGTTTTTTTAATTTTGTAAAGCTGCTTTATTCAGCCAGTCAGGTCACTCAAGTGGCTGACCAGTGACCACTGGGATTGTGCATTGAGATGCTACATCAGAACATCTGAATGCAACATGGGGACTTACTAAGGCAATGTCCTAATTTTGCATCATCATGCAGTAATTAAAACTCAACTTCTGGTTCAATGGTATCACTGTAGTATTTAAACTTCCAAGCAAAACAGCTGGGGCTAATTCATAACCAGTCCCTTACAAACATACACCCTGCATTGCCCAGTTTATGTAACACATAAGAACTGGACTTCATAGCCTTCATTTAGCTCCACTTTATCCTATATGTTTAAGGTCTGTCCTGCCTGTGCCTTCTAGAGTTACAAAATGCTATCACTCGATGATTGAACAGGAAAAAGAGTTGCTCAACGGCAAGTTGTGTTGATTTTTAATCACCCAGTCCCAGATCACACCCCCCTCTTCCCCTAAATCTTTGCACATGCACAGCCCTTCTCATGTGGCTCTCCCCACATGTGTATGAAATGGGGTCTCAGCCGCCTCATAGATACTGACCACCTCCTCCTCTGGGCTCTGCTGGAGAGCAGTGCAAGAAGGGCAAAGGGCAGACACAGACTGAGACTCAGTGCGCTGGAGCAGTGGTGCAAGGGGGATACATAGTATTGCCAGCTCCATTCCTACATAAATTAATTTGAAAAGATAATGCAGCCTTCCACCTTCCAGTCACCTGGATGGGACAACAAAGGATATTGCAGTTTTCTTCCCTGCGAGCTCCTCCCACCAGATGATCCAGCAGAGCGCTAAATAGCTCAGGAGAATACTTTATAATATGAGAAAAAAGGCAAAGAGTTCCTAAATATATTTATAGGGTTCCTGTTCCTATTTGCTTTGCAAAACGTGGACAAATATGCTGTATCTCCAGGGGTTTAATCTAGGGACTATATATGGTCACATTTAAAATGGATAGATTTTTTGTTGAAGTGCTTTTTTTCTAAAATGTATGCTGTGTTATGGAAAGCTGGAGAGTAATGCAATATGCATTTTTGCAAACTCATTGCAAACATCAATAGCAACTTGAATTGACAGATCCTTCTGCCTTGATTTTAATTTTTTTAAATTGGAGGCAAGGTAGGGAAGGAAATTAACAACTGAAGTTTTTAATGTTGATTTGAAAATGCCTTCATGTCTTTGATACATCTGGGTTTGCCTTTTCCTTGTTTCCTAGTAAGTTCAGCTCAGATTTTTCCCCTCAGTCCACTCCTGGAGGGGACCCTTCATGTATAGCTCCCCTCTTCCATACGGAAGGGAGGACAGTCTCCTTTGGACCCTGAAGGCCTCTCTGTATGATGTAAGCTCCACAGTGAGGGTGGGAGTGGAGTCTGGATGGCCTGGAGGCTGCGTATTGTCCCGCATCATGCTCAGCAGAACTTAATCACTATATTGTCTTCTCTATGAAGCTTCCGACTATGGGGCAGCCACAGCCAGAGAGAAACACCACTAGTGCAGGTCCAATTGAGCTGTGTTCCCAGGAAACTATTGAGAGAACAGGAGCTAAAGCTGGCATGAAGATACAGAGGCTCAGTATGAATGGCCCTGGATCCACTAGGTTTGCAAGTGGGCTCTCTCACCTTTCTTGTTGGTGTGCAACTCCTTGCTCCCAGGGGTCTCCAACCCTTCAGGGTTCTCCTGGAGCTTCCAGGAATTAAAAAATAATTTTAAATTAAAGATTATGACATGTGATGAAACCTCCAGGAATACGTCCCACCGAAATTGGCAACCCTACATTGGGATGCCATGGGCGGGACGGGATCCTGTGCAGAGATCCTGGCAGACATTTCTTCTCCTGAGCTGCTTTTTGTGGGTGTTTTTGTGGCTCTGGACCTATATTTTGAAATAAAAATGCTGAATTTATAGAGGAAATGTTAACTTCTCTTGAGGGAGGCTCTCACTTGTTCAAAAGCCATATCTGGCTGAGCAGATTTTGCTGCACTTGTCATTACTAAGTGTAGCTTTTTATAAAACAGCAACACATACGTTTTCAATTATTATTTTGAAAATTACAAGATTTTTCTTCAACCCCTAATTATAGGGCAATAACACTCCAAGTCTAATTGAATGACTCATTTGGATGATTGTTATGTACTTACAAAAGCAGAGCTCATCTGGCAGGTTTATAGGGCAAAACTGTCCAAAGCTGCCTCCAATTTGGGCCACCTAATTTTGGGGCAGTCCAACTCAAAAGTCTGATTTGCACATGCAAAAAGAAGGAACACATGCAAACTATGCAGTTAGGTGTGTATCTACTTGACATGCGAAAGCACATTAGTTTTTGGCCACGCAAAATTAGAGGCCTGTTAAAGCCACTTAGAAAAAATGGCCCACAAAGTTTTAGTACTAAATTTATAGTAGAATTGTTAACTGCACAGTGCTGGTTTTGAGTAATTAAATGAGTTATTATGTGGAAAATTGTCACATTAATGGGTAATTTCAGACTCTAAAAACTCAGCCTAATTTGGTAGGATTATGGAAGGTTTAGTTGTTGTCAGAAGACATTGTAAAAACTAACAAGATAAGTTGCTTTCCACTTTTATCAATGCTGAGGGATACATTCAAGCTGATAGACCAAAAATGAAATCTATCTTAACATTTCCATGTATTTTACATATCCATCTTAATCTTTTAAAATCTTTCCCCAACCCAAAATGAGAACTGAAGTTAGATACAATTCCAAATATTTGTCTGAGCAATCCTAAAATAACAAACTCAGAGCCCTAGGCATTTCCACAAACACAGGCATTTGCGTGCATATTGTCCTTCGTCTCTACCTGTCTGATCCGTTCTTGCGAAAAGTGAGAGCATTGAAATGGATAAGATTAATCAGAATTCCTGTACATTTCAATATTCCGCCTGCTCAGAAGAATGGATCAGACAGGCAGAGCATAGGGACAACATGACCTGTGAATACTTACAAACCAAAACACAGCTGGCAGGTCTAATTTTAGACCTTCTAGCCTTGATCGCATCCCTTTAATGTATTGAATGGAAAAAAAGTGTTCAAAAATACAGGAAACATCACAGAAGTTCAGTTCCAAATTACTCTTTAAATATAGTCTCTATATTGGAGCATTTTCCTAGACTCTGTTTTTGTTTAATTTTTATGTGTGAGTTTTTTTCATGCTTGTGAAAGTTGCCAGGTTGTCGCTCCTGGAAACAGAAATTCCCAATCAGCAGAACTTTTACAGCATAAGCAGTGGCAACGCATGTTTCCTACAGTGCCCTGCCAAAGTACCACAACCCTGACCTGGAGAGACCACCTTTAGGCCTGCGAGTGTAGTTTAGGCTCCATGCTCATTCACAGCCTGATCCTGGAGTCATGGAAAACAATAGGATTTATTTTTATTTGCTATTGAATTTACTGGGGGGAGGATGGGCCCTCAGACCTTGGCCTTTCTTTGTATCATTCTCTTTTACTATTGTATTTTTTTTCCAACATCCTAAAAGAATCATAGTTTCCCATGCAATGATTTGATGGAGCAATTGTACAAACTAACATACTCCAATCTTAAAAGCAGCTCTGGTTTTAACAGTCTATAAGGTGCCACAGGACTCTTTGCTGCTTTTACAGATCCAGACTAACATGGCTGATCCTTAACATTTTATCAGTTTTCCTACAATTTTTTAAAACAGCACAATATTCAAAACCTATTTGGGAAGTTGGGACTGGCTCAAACCACATGTGGATCCAGAGCCCAAGTTATGTATTGGAGAATAAATAATAATAATAATAATTCATAACACACCAGGATTCAGAACCTGTCAGAACTCGGAGGTGTTCAGAGTGGGGGAGGAGAGGTGAGCCTACATTTGTTAGAATGTTGCTCTAATGTCAGTGCTTTTGGACAAATAGCTCCTGAACACTAATTTCCCCCTTTTGGTTTCTGATGTCCTCTTTTCCATATTCACTTCAGTGGGGCATAAATTATCCTCCACTGCTTCCCTTGCTCCTCCTGTGACAGTGAGAGTAGCAAAGGAGGACACTGGCTGGTCCGAAGTCCTTAAATCCTGCTCTGCTACAATGCACGCCAAGGGGTCAATCCTGCCAAGCACTGAGTGCTCTGGCCCCAGTCCCACAAAGCATGTAAGTACTTGCTTAACTTTTAAGTACAGGTGGTCACAAAATTTCCCCACCATTTTTTTCAGTGAACATTACCTTTTTGACAAAACAGACATTTTTTGTGAGAAAATGTCCATGTCCATTAACGTATTTTTGACTCTTGGGCAAGGACCGATATTTTTTGGTTTGGGGGGTTTTGACAAAACCTGAAAAATTCCACAAACAGTTTTGACAAAATAAAAAAAAAAGGGTTTCTTTGAAGTTTTGCCCAGAAAAAAAAAAAATCTGTGATTCCCACCAGCTGTGTAGTCGCTGTGAAGCACTTTACTGGTTCAGAGCCAGAATGCTCAGCAACATACAGTATTAAGCTATAAGTGCCCAGTGAGCTGCCCAGCATGAAGTTGGTGTACTTCCCTGCACAGGCTCTCCAAATCATGCTGCACTTCCTGTGCAGAACTGTACCAGTTCTGCTCTGTCTGGGATCCTACATACCTGCAAATGAGCAGACAGGTTTTTAATCACAAAATGTCACAGCGAGAGAGTTTCTAAGCAAAAATGGACTTGCATTTGAGTAAAGATGGCTTCATTTTTTAAAAAAATCTGATTTGTGAAGGTTTTCCATATAAAAGCAGACATTTAATCAAAAATTTTAAATAAAGCAAAATTCTGAGGGTGCAAAATCATGGTGAAAAGGTGAAAATTTCTATTCCAAATTCTGCAAAACCTGTGAATCTTCATGGCTCAAATTTATGTTACTCTGGTAAAATTCCTATACATTCCCTGTATCTAAACCTCCCCTCCCTTGGAACCCAAGATTCTTAAGTCTCCCCGTTCCTTTGCTGTCAGCAAATAACTGTGAAACCCACTTGCAATGTGTATTTCATCCCCTTCTAGTGCTGGTCCACATAGGATTACACCTACTATTGCTATCAGTTACACTGTTAGCTCAAGTGTGAGAGGTCTGCATGGTATATCCAGAGGTTCCAACCCTGCTGATGCCTCATGGTGGAATTTTTGTTTCTTCAATTTGCTTTTAAAAACCTAGGAAATTACACCAAAACCCCCCAAACAACTACGTTAAAACAATATGATTATGGTTGCAAAGTCAAGCACTCAAAAGGTAGGAAATCCCGGTATTTCAAAGGCTCATAACATTTCCATACCATATTATTTTAAGTGACGAAGTTTTTATTGTCAGGGAAAAAGGAATGCAACGCTGCATATAAAAACACTGCTGACGCCACTTATTGGCAACTGTAAGCAAATATTTTCAAGTATAGGGCTAGATTGTGGGTTTCAGTCACTGGCCACATTGAGGGAAGTGCTAACACGGCAGTAGCTCCTGGAGACGTGCCTGAGGCATGTACAGTGCCTCTGAGAGCACGTGCGACTGCTACACCTTTTTATCAAGGGTCAGTATTCATTCTCCTCACACCACTCCAACTCTCCTAGCTGGTGTGATGGGAGTAGGGCTCTGGTCCCTCCATTCCTCATCCCTCTGAGGTTTCCAGCTCTGCTCTTAATGCTAGATTATCTGGTTCTTGCACACAAGGAATGAGATGGTGAGTAATTCCTGTAAAACTCCTTCTTCCTTTCTCTCACTTGGGTAGGGATAGACACAATGTACTTCTTGATATGTATAGGATGGAGTACATAGGCCAGATCAATGACTCTAAACTGATTTATACCAGGTGAATATTGAGCCACATAGCTTTAAGGTAAATCTGGTTTGGGGTTGTATGTTTGGCATTTTCCTCTACTTACTAAAGGCTCTGCTTTATCTCCCTTCCTCCCCACCCCTGCTTTAAATGTGCCTATTTATATGCATTCATCTTTATAGCAACAGGATAGGTGAGGATTTGGCTAGGCTGAATGCAGCCAATCCTCCTCAGCGCCTGCCCCCAGAAAACATTCAGAATATTAGTGTACTGGTATCTGGGCAAAATCTGACCTACCTTGCACCTGAATGCAGATTTTAAGCATGATCATAGACATCCCCTCTTGATCCTTAGAAAAGAACTTTGCAAATCTTAATGGAATCTGAATACATTTCACAGAAGTATAAAACAACCAAAAGGCAGTCTCCATCTGTATGTAGTATCTAGGAACTGATTGGTTTTATAATGATGGACAAGAGAACTTCCTCAAGGAAGTTTACTCCTGTTTAGAGCTGGCTGGAATATTTCTGATTAAATTTGATTGTGTTGAGAGAGAGTGGGACCAAGAGACAGACTTCCTCACCCTCTATAGCCTGGTGGTTAGGGCAATGTCCTGGGAGACTCAGGTTCTAGTCCCTGCTCTGTCTGATTCAGAATGCTCTAGGATGAAAAAAAAACCAAACTTCTGCTTTAATCAAGAGATCAGGGATTTGAAGCGAGGCCCTGCACTTCCCGGAGCAGTTTCCTAATCACAGGACACACCCACTGACATTTTGACACCTATTTCCCGAGGAGTAATCTCAGTTTTTTGAGTCAAAAATGGTTATTTTGGCACAGTTCTGTTTTGGTGAAAACATTCAAGAGGTTTTGTTTTCATTTGAATGCTGAATGAAAACAAATCTAGAAACCTGCAAAGTCGCTGTGAAATGGGTTTGCCATCCTCTGGCCAGCTCTACTGGTGCTGAGGCTGCCATTGCGAAAGACCAATATTTTGCTGCCTGGCTATCATCTGCTGTTAGTGCTGCTGTATACTCTGATGGCCAAGGAGCATAAAGGTCCTCAACTACCAGTAAGCAACTTTCAGTCTGTAATAGAGAAAAATGGAATAAGATCACTAAACATTGCCAGCTGCTCTGTTAACTGAGAACCTTTAAGGAGAGGTACAACGGCAATAAAAAGTAATGGTCTGCATCACGGTACAGTATTCCTCAAATATCTCAAGATAGTGTATTAAGGGTGCCTCATTCCCATTGACTTTCAATGCAAGATAGTGCCTCACTGGTATCTGTGTCTTTGCAAAGTTCCCCCTACAATTATTTGTGAGGCACCCCAAATCTAAATGACTCATTGTAAATGAGAAATATGTGTCAGAGGAATTTTTAGGTTTCCCCCAATCTTCTGCTGTAGAAGTGGAGCCTAGGTACTTTTCCCTTTCAGCTGTAACAATAAGTTTACATTGACTTAAATTTTGAAGGTTCTTTGCAAGCACAGAGGCTTAAAACTAATTTTTTAAAGCAAAAATGGAAGCAGTCTTTACATTTCTGCCCACCACTCTCTCCAGGTCCAGCTCTGGTTCCCCTCTGCATTCAGATTGTCCAGCTTTCTCCTCCATGCTGCCTGGGCACCAGAAGGGAGAGCACTGAGAACACCGGGGAGGCAGTCTCCCTGCTCTCAATGTCTGTGCCCAACCCCAAATGGGCCCACAGCAACTGGCAGGAGCAATTACAGAGAAGATCCTGCTCATCCTGGGATGGAGCATGCTCGGTTACTCTGTGGGGATGATTCATGCACAGTCCAGTCAGCACTTAGGGACTGGAGCATGTTTATACAGATGGAATCTTTGCAGAATTTAGCTGCCAAACTCTAACAAGTCGACACTTAATGTGTGCCTTTTTCAAAGGCTTATAATGTGGCCAAATGTGGGCAGATTTTCATGGGGATGCCTTTTGTCATATTTTAAGCCATTCTTTAAGCCCGTGCTTCAGAGCATGGAGGTGTTAGTGCTTCTCCATAAAACTGTTGTACAATTTTTTTAACATAAACCAAATAACATATTGTTCTCAGTTCTCAGAAATGGCTGAACCATTTTTTGCTGCAATTTACCAAAAAAATTTAGTCTCAGGCTGTAAATTTCAGCCTGAGTTGTTGAAGTTTATCCAACTTATAAGCGACTGAAAAAAAAAAGGTGTCATAATGGGGAGCACTGGGCTGTCGTAAATACAGGCAATGCTACCGGCATTTACTATAATAAACTGAAAGTGCTAATTTTATTAATCTTTGTTCACAAAATGCAAAGAAGTGGTGGAGTGGAGGAGATAAAGGCCAGATTTTACTCTCAGTTACACTGGACTAAATCTAGAGTAATTCCATTAAAGTCAATGGAGTTACTCCAGATTTACAACAATGTTCATGAGTTCAAAATCTGACGTAGGAAGCATGTCTGATATAGGTAGAAATGCTTTTAAAGCATAATATATTGCAGAGATTGTTAGTGAGCAGTTTGCCTGTGTGGAAAGATTACTTCTGTGATGTTGCCAAAGTTAATGAGACTTTGGCAGTTACACACTGGTAGCAAATCACCCAGTCACACAACTTAAAGCTGCCTTGGAGGGAGCATCTTTCATTTGTGTACCTAACTGTCTCAAAATATTTCTCAGAGTCTTACACTCTAGAGTCAGCATTGTTTGCTCATTCAGGAAAAATCTCATTCCCTTCTCCCCTCACTAGTTGGGCGTTCCCTAACCTCCCTCTTCCTTTAACACATTGACCAAACACCCCTGTCTATAGTGAAAAATTAAAGTGAGTGAATGCTACTTTCACATATGTGTAGACAAGAGAGCCACATTCCATCACTTTTCTGCCCCAATTGCATGCAAAATTTAACTTAAATGTAAGTGGGGGAATAGTCCCGCTATTGTGGGGAACTTTCCTGGCTTCTGCACTACCCCGGTGAAGTGGGCTAGCAAAAGGATCTAAGTCCTCACTCCCATTTTCTTTACCCAGAGGCCTCCTTGCCCTTGAGGACTTCCTTTCCACTCTCCTGTCTGGCAAAGTCCTCGTAACCCCAACAAGGCTAGGCCCAGGATTCCTGCGGGGCTCGACCCCCAACCCTGCTGTGGTCACCTAGGACAGGGGCTAGGGTTTCCACACTTCGGGGTACTCTCTCTGCACTGGGCACTTCTCTGACCCACTGATCATTACATACAAGTTAAAGCAAATGCAAGTTATTTAATCAACAATTAATTTTAAAAAGGGTAAGGAAAAATGGGAAAGGTTAAAGGAAACACATCACCCTGCTCCGTGGCAGGGAACATCACAAACAGTGTCTCTGGAATGTCAAGGCAGTTCACAGTCTGTTCCTTGTAAGTCCCAGGCCTCCTTCTCAGGCTCTGGCTGTTCTGTAGGGATGCTGTGGGTTTGACACTTGCTCTGGTGGTGGCCACACGCTCTCAGGCTCTAGGTGGCAAGGCCCTTCTTCCCAGCATTGCCCCCTCTCTGTCGGGGTTACCAATCCCCCTCCGAGTCTGGCCTGCAGAGCCTCCTGGCTGAGGTGTCTCCCTGTGCTGGGCCCACTGGCCAGGGTCCCCCCTCACTCTCCTGAGCTGCGCACAACACCTGGCCCTGGACTGCTCCAGCCCCAGCTCCAGCTCCAGCTCCACTCTGCCTCAGCACGGCTGCTGCTCTGCCTCCAGCTCCCTGGGCTGCTTCTCTGGCCCCTCTGGATCTGGCCCAGCTCTGCTCCCCAGCTCAGCTTGGGCCCCGCTTTCTCCTTAGCTCAGCCCCACTCTGTCTGACCCAGGCAATTCCAGCTCACACAGAGGACGGGACCTCCCTGGCCTCCTGACTCCCTGATTAGCCTGTCCGCCCTGTCATTCAGGCTGACCTGGAGCATTGGCGTCTCCCCATTGCTCCTAGGGACTGGCAGTCTCAGGGTCCTGATTCTCCATCGACCCTTCCACCTTTTAGTACTGGGAGCTAGCAACTAAAACACCCCCACTGAATGTTAGTAAAGGGGCAACAGTCCCCTTACATTAAGCAGCATATATAGTCCCCTAAGTATTTATGTTAAAAGTAATGATGCCCATTGCATTGCTTAGGCTGCTAAAGCAGCATTGATTTTTGACCCCAATGAGAATACTTACCTTTACATTTTCCCCCTTCATACATAAATTATGTATATTGTATTTTCCTTAGGGGGGACTTAACATCATTTTGTATTATCATGGCTAAATTCTAGAATCTTATCACTTTTGAGATGAATAAATGGAAGCCTTCTATTACCAAAACAAAGAGAACATTTTGGGGGATAACAAGAGTTACAAGTTAGACTCAATAACAAAATGTTTGCCAACTCATACAATTACCTTTGCTTCAGACATCCAAATCCAACTAGTGTTGAGTACTTGGGACTTTTGTTATATGTATTGATGCCACAGGCCTAAACCAGAGATACCCCTATCACCACAGCACAAGGCACCGAAAAGCCCAGATAAACCTGAAATGTGGTGGATCCTATGTGTGTTATCACTGGGATCCTAGAAGATAGGCAAAGCCACAGCTACATTCTGGCCTTTTACGCTGCAGATGCTCAGGAAGGAAGTGGTGAGGGAAGAAGCCAAGTGAGGGAGGTAGTAGACCCATTTCCTGTATAACCAGACTTTCTCACATCTGACCCACCAGAATCATGGAAACCCTCCACCAGCTACTGGAGGAACTCATTCCAGTTCAGAAATGGAATATGTTCTTTGGGGAGAATGGTGGAAATGTGAATGGGCTGTGGGGGGGGGGAAGATGCAAGGAATGATTAAGGAGGCCTCACTAAGGGGGCATTTGCTAAAACTACTCAGGTGGTTCCTTAAATTACCTCTGCTGCGTGTGGATTAGTCCAAGTATGGACCTCTTGACCTAGCTCTTCCTGTAGTGCTGACATTACCTAGGGAGTAGTGCTGCGTTACCTAGGGAGGTGGTAGAATCTCCTTCCTTAGAGGTTTTTAAGGTCAGGCTTGACAAAGCCCTGGCTGGGATGATTTAACTGGGAATTGGTCCTGCTTTGAGCAGGGGGTTGGACTAGATGACCTTCTGGGGTCCCTTCCAACCCTGATATTCTATGATTCTATGATTCTATGACATGAAATCTCGCTGTACATGACACAGGGGCTGTGTCTGTAGGTAAGGGAACTTGTGGAGCTTTCCAGTTGTTCTGTACATTGCAGGCTATAGACACTAATGGTCCTTAATCCTGTTAGAATATTAAACCTGTATTTTGGTGGAGAGAACCCTCAATAGCTCATTTTGATGTGCACATAGTAGTGAGAATTTGGTCCCATCACATTAGCTATCACCTTAAGATAGACAATGTGAAATACCATAATAGGTCTGTCTAACAGAAAAGTTCCTTACAGGACCTCAGAAAGTAGTACATCTTAAGGTATTTTATACCAGCCAACAAGGCACTAGATTTAAATTAGTGTACAGTGAAACATTTAAATATTATAGAATAGATTTTTTTATGGTCCAGCTATGCTTTTTCTTTTCAGTTGCTAGCCTGGGGCGAACAAGTCTGCTTTAAAATGTCTATTTTATCTAATGCATTTATCACTTCTGTTTTTTAGGAAGTTTGATTTCTTTTTTCATTTTTTCCCTTAATAAAAAAGGGAACTGAGATTTCTGAATGCTTATTTATCTCTTATGTTTTATCTACTTATCTGTCTATGGACATGTTGCTTTAGAAGTGTTTTATATTACTAATTAATTTAATTGCACATACTTTAGTCCATGTTAACACATTTTCTATTATATGCTCTAATGTGATACAGGGCCCTCCCACAGCAACCTCACCTTAAAGCTTTAATTGCTTTCCTCTAAGCCTCAACTCATGTTTGATTTATCTGATTTCTTTGTATAAAGATTCTCTAGTTTACAATGTGTACACAAGTCATTAAATTGGTGTTGATGTTTATCCAGCAAACTTGCCAATTGGTTGCAGTATACATCCCTTTATGAATTTATGACTGGGCAATAAAGACAAGTGTCAGAAGCCCTGTTGTCTCTGTTGGGCCACTTTCCTACTATATGTTTAGAGAGACAATATAGGCACTTCCACTGACTTACGCAGTGAGTTAAAGAGTTGATGACTATAATCAAAATCTGCTCAAAATTTCTAGTCAAATGCAGATTTCTGGGGAGAGGGAAAGGGTTAGAAGAAAATACAATTTGGGAATGTTGACAGGCAGTTTAGAATTTATCTGAGATGTTGTTTACAGTAGAAGAGAGTCCAAACCAAAATGCCAGATCCAAGCGCCTTCAAGCTATGTGAAGTTCAGAATCTGGATTTAAGTTGTACAGTTCAACCCATCTCTTGTTCCCAAATAACGAAACACAGAAAATACATATTAAAGTGCAAGAAAATGAGCTATAATAAATAATCAATGTCTAGTGGGAAATCCAATCCTTTTCTCTGTCAGCTCTCTTAGCATAACACACTCATAACAACATACGGTACTGTATTTTAAAGTTGCATTTGAACTGGATGCATATTCTGAATAGCATTCTTATTTACAAATAGTTGACAATATAGGCTCTGATTTTTTCAGGTACCTCACAGGTGCATGAGTCTGCCTGCATAGTATTTAGGATGGGGAAATTGGTAAATAAAGTTAAGAATATTTGGAAAATACATGTGTGGTTTTGAGTGTACTGTGTAGGGCCTAGATTGTAGCTTTCTGCCAAAGAATAGGTCTACACTGTACTTATCTCCGTGGGTTTTTCCCCACACAGATAGTCATATTGATTCTGCAGAACCTCTTCGTTTGCCATTTTTTAGTTCTCAATAATTAGAGCTTCATCCTGCTTTTGTGGTCAACTCCTATTGATTTCCAAGGGAATTTATCCCACATAAGGGCCAACGGATTCAAGTTAAGAGTAAGAGGATCTGACTGCAGTACATGTGGAAAAGAAAGAAAGTGTGAGGCATTCTAGATTCTCTAACTGCAGGGCAAAACCAACGTAAAACCAAACAAAATCCTGTGGTGGATTCTCACAAGTTTAAAATATTTAAAGAAAAAATATGAGTCAAAGCCAGTTAATTTCCTAAAATTCACAGTATTTTTCAGTGTTGCCAACTCTCCTGATTTTAATCACGTATCTTATGATATTTCATGTTTTTCTTAAGGCCAGTTCTTGGTATTTACTTGAGACCCTCAACTTTCATTTGAAAAGGAAGTAAGTTTCTAGCCCTCGAGGTTGTAGAGAAAAACTTAAAGATTTGACTTGACCCCCTCTAAATGTTCAAAAACCAGAAGGCAAATAAAGAGAAACCAAAATGTATTACTTTTTTTAAAAGTCATAATTGTTAAGCCAATTTCATTATTTTGAAGGGTGGAGCAGTGATTCATGATTTTTGAGTACTTGGGTTTGGAAATATTGCATACTTGTCCTGCTATACTAAACGCTTTATTAAAACTGTTCCACATATATTGTAATGGATAATATCTGCTGGCAAATTGTTGCTGTACAAAAACAAAACCAAGACTTTGGCAAAAAACACAAGCGTTCTTGACTGGGTTCTGTTGCCTTTTGAAAAGAACTACTCTAAAACTTGAATGGACAAAGCTAAATAGTTTAGAGCCCAATTCTGCAAACACTTATCACCAGATAAGTTTACTACCATAAGGGGTCCCACTGGCATCAATTGGACAGCTTACTTTTGTAAACAACATGCCTTGTAGTAATTGCTTACAGGATTGGGTTCTTGTATTATAAATGTAGGCCTCTGGAAGGCCAGCTTTTACTGCTCATATGTTTGGCAGGCACATTTGCTAATCAGTGCTGTTCTAGAACCTTACACCATCTCAATGAATATAAATTGGTGGTGTAAAGCAAATGGGCAACTGGCAAGAAGCCAAAAGTAGCTTGGAGGGAAGACAGCTTATTGTTGAGGGGGCAGCCCAGTGTTCTACAGAAGAGCTTTCTATTCACAACAGCTCTGCATAGCTGCTGAGTTTGAGTGTGGCCTCTGAAGTGTATGAAATAATAACAGTTTTATTTCTCCTGACACAAGCACGGAAGCTGTTTGCTGCCACCTCAGAACTGTTACCCTGTAATGCAAAAGTACCAACAAGGCAGGCTGGATGCAATGTTATTATAAACAGTGCAGCAATAAACTTCAGTAAAATCCCATTATACTGCAATAGACTGTCATGATAAAAGTTCACTAATGTCTGTGGGAATGGAGATCTTTATTCACTGGTTTTTCTGTGAGTCTGTTTGGCTGAACTTTTACCTTTGTTATTTGTGCAGCAGTAATTGTGCGGAGGTTTGAAATACAAAGTATACATAGGGCCAGATCCTCAGCTGGTTTAAACTGGTGTACAAGCTAGTTTCTCACCTCTTTTAATATTTATTTTTAGGGGTTTGGTTTTGTTATTGGTTTCTCTTTAGTCACTATGTTTGTTTGATTATTGTAAAGATCTTGATTAATACTATAAAATAAAAAGGATAGATGCAAATAGGTGCAAAACATGTACATCCTATTTTTAAATGTATTAAATAGTGATTTATTTCAAATTTTTATTTGTATGCATGTATATATTACATTGATATAGGCTGGGAATTTCAGTGGCGCCTAAGACAGACTGTCACCCATGTCTTATTGAACCTTAATGGGATTTGTGCACCTGAATCTTTTAGGCTCCTTTGAATATCACAACCATAATGCCTTTCATTCCAAAGGGTCCTAATGTGCTTTGTAAGCCTAATAAATATGAGTTATTCTAGGAATTATTTAATTCACCACTGAAATGCAGCCAATTCTAGGGTGGAAAAATAATACTCTATTGTTTGTCCTTGGAACACTTTTTAATTGACAGCTTCAGAGTGCTCAGTCCTTTTGAAAATCAGACTATTTATGTAAATGCCTAATTTTGGCTATAGAAGCCTAATATTAAACACCTATTTTTTCTAAATCTTGGCCCAGATTCTACTCCTGGCTATATAGTTGGTCTACCATGTGGCTTTGTGCAAGTCATTTGACTGCCCTCTGCCTCAATTTTCCCATCTGCAAAATGGCATACTTCCTTCCTTCACTGGAGTGTGGTGAGGTTTTATTCACAAAATGTTTATAAAGGGTTTTGAGATACATGTGGAAAATATTCTAAATGCAAATTGATAGAGTATTATTATTATAATGTGAGCTTGTACATACAGATATGATGTGTCTTTATTCTCATTCAAACATTCAGATAGATATCTTAAATAAATACTTCACAATACCAGGGTGAACTTGGAGAACGATCTTCCAGATTGCAATATAAACTCAGAATTTAAAATCCTGAAAATGAGATCTGGCAATTTCATCGCTGTTATACCAGTATAGCTGATAAAGAATGAAATAAAATAAAGGGAATAAAGCTGGACTTTTCCCTTTTAAATTAAATGGAAAATAACACAGAATCTTGTGATATGTTTGGGAGGAAGTCTGTGCTTCCAGAGAAGCAGGTGTGTTATGCAAATCAAGCGTTTCACTGAGAGGAAATTCCTATACCCAATAACTAAATGAGCCAACTCAACTGTGTCTAGAAAGCCAAGAAAATAGCATATAGATAAAGTTTGCTCAAACCTTACATTCCTGAATTATCTGTAAAGTTATACAAACTTCACCACTTATGAATAAAAGGCCAAATCTTGCCCTTCACCATTAATTGAAGAGGGAGGGGTAAAAGCAGAATAGTCCCAAAGTGCAACAGCATATTCATAATTCTGCGGGGGGAGGGCGGGAAAGCTGGGCTGTGGGCAGTTCTATGCAAGAGGATTCTGCAGCTTCCTCTGCCCTGTGCTGCCAAGTTCTGAGATAGCTTTCTCCATTGGAGTCCATGGTGGTTGGTGTAGAGGGGCCAAGGTGTTATGAGTGTGTGTCATGGGATCTGGAAACTGAGCAGACCCATAGGGTCACAACTTCATATGGTGCCAAGTGTTGGGATGGGGGAAGAGAGTGAGAAAACCAGTCACTCCTTCTGCTATCATTAATGGACTGAAGCAGCAGGCCTATAGTAGTAGCTGTGGCCAGGTTATGAAGGGGCTTCAGATGCTGCCTGCAGATTGCAGGGGGAGGATGCCATCCCTATAACATCTGAATAGCTCCTCCATGCTAGGACTATCCCCTTGGTACCTCCAGGCCACCAGGATTTGTCCCTAGGAGAATAGGGAAAAGGTCTAATTTATGGACTCCTTTTGTTGTTGGACGTATTTTTAAAGTTGTGTATAAGAGTGACGTTATAGCTATGTACTCCAGGACCTTCCTGTCTCCCCCTGACTTCAATGAAAGTCAAACATACTATTCCAAAATCAGAATATGGGTACACGTGTCATCTGTCTGCTTTACTGACTATCAGGGTTCTTAAAACACAGCCATCACCGTAGTATCTGAGCGCCTCTGTGCAATATATCGTCCACTCTGTAGCAAGGAAAATCTTGTCCATGGTAGCTGCTTCCTCCCTCCTTGGTTTTAGGGAAGCGACTGTTCTAGGGTCGCCATCCATCCTGAAAATTGCAGGACTATCCCACTTTTTGAATGCCATGTCTGAATGTCAGTTTAAATTCTTGCACGACACAGCATGAGAGAGACAGCTGTTAAAAACCTTGCAGCTATTACAGTGCATCAATTTATAATCCATGAAGTATATGTACCACCTTGTGGATGGTTGGTTGGAGTATTTTATTGATTTTAAGGAGATTTTATTAAAGACTTTCCCCCAAAAAATGGTTTGTCAGAATAGTCAAAGATCAAGTAAATTGCTCAAATTTCATTTCAGGCCATTGAAACACTTGAGGATTTATGGGGTATCTCATGGGCCCCCAGCCTCTGCCCATTTAAATCTTGTTTTGTAATGAAGAGTTGGTGTGCATTTCATTTTCAACAAGATGGTGACCTAAGAGAGTTAGTTAGGCAAGTATGCACAGATGGTTCAATGAATTCCCTAGGGGCCAGATTTCAAAGGTATTTAGGTGCCTGAACATGCAGATAGGAGCCTTGTAGGATTTTCAAAAGCTCCTAATCCAGTTTGGCACCTAACTCCCAATGAAATCAATTGGTGTTAGGCACCTAACTGATTTAAGTCTTTTTCTAAACCCCAGTAGGCACCTATCCGCATCTGTAGGCACCTGAATACCTTTGAAAATCTGGCCCTAAATACAGTGTTTCAGGGGATCATCCTCTATCTGCTCAGTGAAGCACCAGCATTCTGAGTGCCTCAAGGAAGGTTCTCAGTAACCTCAACTTCCTTAGAAGGCCCCAACTCAGTGAAAAGACTGTTCCAAAAGCACTTCTCTCTGGGGAACACACAACCTAATTTTGCTAGGTGCTAAGAACTTTCTGCTCCTCCTGAAATTAACACAACTGATGGTGCTCAGCACCTAGCAGAATTAGAGCTCCCTGTGTGGAGCAGACGTTCGGTCAGGCATTTTACTGTATGAGAGTATCTTCTGCTCATTTCATAGTCATTATTTTGAAAATGTTACAATTTTTTCCCCCGATGTTTGTACCTAGCCTTTCATAAGTATGTGTGTACTTTTTTTTTCTAAAGGTGCCTGTGGAAATCTGTATATTACCTTCATTCTCTAGTGGTAGGCAAGATATTGACACATGCTATATTCTTATTATTCCATCTCCCAAGAAATGAAATGATAACTGGTGCTGTGGGAAAGGAAAAATATGACACTTCTGAGACCGGACATGATTTGTATTTATTTACTGAGATTTTTAAACCTTCTCTAAGAGCTTGAGGCATATGTACCAAAAAACCTCTATTATCCTACTGGCCACATTGGGAATTTAGTTGCCAAAAGATCATGTGGCATCATGGAAAGTATTAGAAATGGGCAAAGCTCTGCAGTTTCACTTTGCAGAAGATTCATGTGGACTCGTTTGTTGCTGTTGTTTTAGTCTACATAGGTTCACACCTATGAGTTCTTACTTGAAGTGCCAGGTTCAACCTCAATGTAAAACTCAGCCCAAACAATGGAGATTTGGATGTTTTTCTGAATGATAAGCTCCAGTTCAAACAGAAGTTAACTCAGGGAAGTTCTGTTATACAGGAGGTCAGACTAGATGACCACAGTGGTCCATTCTGGCTTTATAATCTGTGAATCTATGAAGTTTCACTTTGTTGCCACATGAAATCATAAATTCCAAACCCTCAGCACCCAAAACACTTACAAAGTTTGCCAAAACTTGCACAAATCTTTCAGTGAACCTGGCCTGAGCCTTGAATGGTTTTGGCATTTGTTATGAAAGTGTTGCTTTGCTTTAATCTGTAATAGCAAAAGTAGTTACAGTCCTTGCATGTGAGCTTTAAGCTTTGCAAATATGACATATCTACATAGCTAGTCTCTAGTGTCCATAGGTTGTTTCAGTTGAAACATGAGCCCCTACTTTGTGGTGACCAGAGTTTGATCTTGTTTCCTGTCAGTGTAGTAGGTCACGAATATTTTCTGGCAAGATATGTCCCTATTTTATAGCTTCATTAAGCTGCAGACCATACCTTACCCTTTCACTAAATCCTTGAAAAGAACTTTTGTGTGTGCCAAACGATATCCACTTGCTCTGAGGCTTTTGAAAGGTGAATTGCCAAGTAACAGCAAGCAAATTAAGAGGTGCAATGAGAACTAGTGGTTGCATTCTATCAAATCCTGCTACTGAACATGTTGAAAAGCTTACCCAGAGCCATGGTCTCACATATTTACAGTATGAATGGGACTCTTGGAGCTATGCATTGCCATAGTTCCCATTTCTTTTGTGATAAACTAGCTCAGCAGATGTAGTTCAGGTGAAAAGGAAATTCAAAGATCAGTTTGTCTCCTGCTCAGACTAAGTGTATGAAGTGTATAGTGATCTTTCTGGTTCTCAATCCAGGGGCCAGATTCAGACACCCTTACTCATGTTGAATAGTGCTTTATTCTAAAAGCAGGCCCACTAAATTAATCCAGCCCAAAAATTTATAAGGAAATGTTCCAACATTCAGTTTCTTTTGGTTTTATGAAGACACATAAGCGTCAAAGACTCTAATACAGCACAGTTTAAACTCTATGGTTTTCCAAATGGGTTGTGTTATTCTCCTGGATTATAAATTTTGACACTGAATGGATTAAACCAGGGTGCCTCAGATTTGCCCTAATGAGAGATGCATTGTCAATTTGTCAGGAGCAGTACCAACTTGTATAAAATGCAAAGCAGATTGCAACCGCCTTCATCTCTAATATGAAGATGCAGTCTGTAGGCATCAGAGGATTTAGCATGGAATTTATAATCTGATGCAAGTGACTGGGCCCTGTATTCTGTCTGCTTAACATCCATATTAAAATAAGGAAGTTATAAGATGTTTCGTCTAATTCTATGGGTGGTGTTTGGCCTAAAGGATGCACTCTGGCTACTCCAGGACTAACCCAGGACTAAAAGACAAAACTGAGATCCACACAATGCCATGAAAACACAAGAATATTAAAACAAACCCTTTTGGTTAAATCATGACCCAATAAGGAAAAATGTATTCATTCATTATTCACATGATGGATGAGGAGGAGTTGGTGTAAATGGTGATATTAATGTGTTTAGTTTGTGAAAAGGTCTGTTGATGCGCTCTGATGTATTACACATATGATAATTCAAAAATATTAATTACATTTTCTAACACCTTGTTTTGTGCATTTTACATAATAAAATCAGCATCTCAAGAAAATATGGCTCTACATATTAATCAGTAAAGGCTTCTGATTAAGTCCTCAACCCAGATCCCACTGAAGTCAGTAGAAATATTTCCATTGACTTCAATGGGCACTAGATCAGGCCCTAAGAGTGCTTTTCATGCTTTCATGCATATAAGCAAAATAAATCCTTTGTATTTATAGCTCTTCTCTGATGTTGTCGCCTAGCTCAATTACACATAGAAAAATGGGAAAAGCTCCTTTTCTGGTAAGCACTTTCCACCTCTTGAAGTTGGCATTTGTTGTTACCTGTTTCTGAGACATTTTTCTACTTGATGGTTATTAATCTGAAATTGTATTGAGTGCTTTAATAAAATCTAAATAGATAATATTTTCAGCATTTCCGTTGCTCTGTAGTGGTAACATTCTTTAAGAACACAGCAAGTTAATTGAGAAAAACCTCCCTGTCAAAAATCCATGTTGCCTTCCTCCTCAAATTAAGCTTTTCAGTATATTGCTCAATCCCACCAAATTGTTTTGGTTACATTATTCACAACAGCTGTTTCATTATGTATTCCATAACTGTATCTCGTGCACATCTTTTACATGCAATATTTATTGCTCTTCATCCTTCTGGAATTCTGTATTTGTCCGTGGGATTAATTTTCAATGGTCATTTCCTTTAAAATTATTGCATATATTTTATTGTATCTTGACATGGTATTTAAGGTATCTAATCAGTTCACTGCCATATTTGTTGCTGCTGATACACTATGTAACTTCTCTTCTATCTTTCCATTAATCTTTGATTTATGTAGTTCTTTTTACTGTATAACTGTTTGATGATGCTTCCTTGTCAATAATTTTTCACTACCATATGTAGTGGACCAATTTTCTGTGTGCACCATCTACTGAGGAATCCTTTATAATTAGTTAAAAAAATAAAACTGAGCCTTATAATGAGGGCTTTTTGAACCCTGCAGTGTTTGTTTCATGATGGGATCACAAATGGTACCCTCTAAACTTGGTTCATAGGGAATGGAAAGGAACCAGCTCTTGTAGGTTTAGATAGAGGTTCAAACTCAATTAAATAGCCTCCAGGGGAGTGTCCCACAGGAGCTGATTCCCTGGTCTTATGGGAATGGAAAACAAAACAGAAGCTATTGTGAGTCAGGGAGCTGATCTGTGAAAGTATTATGTATCTGAACTTTTCAAGAAATGTAGGCTAAAGTGCTTAAACTTATCAAATCTTGAAACAAAAATTGTTTGAGTGGATTCAAAGTTCATTCCAAATAATTTGCAGAATTCTACTCTTAATTAGTAATGCCTGAACTTTCATAGGTTCAGAAATTTGGTTCAGATAAGCCTTCAGAACTTCAGATTGCTATCTGAAAAATATTCACCTTATTTAAACCTTTTGGGAGCAAGCAACTCCACAGGCCCATCTCCTTGCTTCTCTAGGCCCAACTTCCTCCCAAAATATTAACAGGGTATGGCTCCACGCTACCTCCAGTGTTGCAGAAGCAGGACTGTGGTAGCAGGGCGGCCTGCTCCCTGATCCAGTGGGTCTATTCTCAAGACAAAGGTACAACCCCCCACATTCCAAAGCCAATGTCTTTTGTTTTAAGTGGTGGCCTTTGCTCAGTACCCCACTGCTAGACCCTTTTCTCTGATATCTTCAAATTTTAAGAGCCCTCCACATCATTTATACATTAGAGTACACCATAGGTTAGTAAATTCTGGGAACACATGATATCCTTCTCTCCCTTTCCAACAATTGCTAACCTCAAACAAAGAGAGCTAGGAATATTGTGTGCTTCCTGCCTTTAGTATAGTGCTTCCTGGGGCCAGTATGCCATTACATTTCAGTGGGAAACTGCTACACCAGAGATGGGGAGTGGGCCATCTCCAGAAAAGGAGACATGACTGGAGCCAGCTGGGCCCAGATGCCACCAGATGTAAACTATATTGGAAGAGCAATGATAAAAATTCTCTAGAGAAGGCATTTTATACAGGGATTGTTCTGTGTGGTGAGCATTAGTGCTTTACAGTTTGAGGGGGAAGATTCTAGAGTTCATGAACATTAGAGTATCTGTTTATTCTCTTCTACTCCATCTCTTTTGGGATTGCTCCTCTGGAAGAGTCGTGACTGTGCATCTCCACACAGATACCTGTTTCAGGATAGGGAGACCATTTCTAGTATTAACGGAGTCTGAAGTCTGAAGGATTTTTATCATGCACAGTCACTCCTGCCATCTGTGAAGGCTGTGTGAGAGCAGTGGTTGGTGGTACAATCCACTTCAAATACCTACTATTGCTACTTCCTTTTTTAGGGCTTATTCCTATTTTAGGGTTTCATACTGCTGTCCATCACTGTAGTATCTGGACTTTACTCTAATTGGTGTAAAACTTCTTTCTACTTGTATCAATTTCCTAGTCTACTTTACTGTATTGTTTAGCTTTTTGAAATACATCTCCATGTTGCTTTTATTACATATTTTAGCCCTAATTTTTTCATTCTTGGCCTAATCAAGGTAGACTTAATTTAGCCTTTTCGATTCTCTTCACATTTCTCTACAATACAGACTTCTTACTTTATAGGATTACAATGAAAATTACATTTCATTGAAAGGATAATTTTCTTAGATTAGGTTCCGCACCAACAGACATCAATGGCAAACCCTCCACTGACTACAGTGGGATTAGGATGTAGCTCTCAGAATGTTGCAGGAAATTTTTATACATGGTGAAGCACAAAACCTTCTTTGATGCATCATATTGCGGATACAATTGCCCAGTGAGGATGCAGAGAACTGAACATTGCTTGTGCAAATGCATGTGCATGCTTTGTTTGTTTTGCATATGCACATGGGCCTACGCCCAAGTGTATACATTTAGCCCTTGGTTTGGTAATTCTGTACTTGCTGGTGTTGATATTTCATAACCAAGTATATTAAAGCTCACTGTCCCTTGTGCACCAAGTTTTAGCCCCCAACAATTAATTAAAAGTTACAATAGCTTCACCCCTAGATGCTAGAACCCTAACTTCCAATTGAAATGGGTGGGGTTTGTTTTGTTTTTACTATTAGCCATTATGTTTACTGCTAGGAGTCTGAAATGAGCCCATCTCTTCAATAACACTGTTCCTCAAAGCCACAACTACCCCCCACAATAAAGTTCCTTTCTGGGTCATACAGAACCAATGTCCACTGATTCAACCCTGAGATCTTTCCTATAAATACATCCCTTCAACTGGCTACTGGTAAAAACTAAAATCGCTACTGTCATCTCTTTTCAGTCTCCAGGCAAAATGTCTAACCCACCTTTAAGGGTTTGAGGTCTCTTATATAATATATTCAACATGCACAACTGTAACAAGCATATTCCCAGTTATCTCAACTGACTTTACCTTCTTCTTAGTAACAACCTGAATCTTTTCCTCTGGAACACTAATTGCTGTTCTCTCAACAAGCCCTTTTTTTTTTCTTTTTTAATTAGTAACTGCACATAAATCAGATATTCCTCCTATTCTTAATTTGCTCCACAGATTCTTTTCTCCATTTCCCTTTGTCAAACAATTCCGTTATAAAGTCTCCTTTCAAGAAAAACAGAACCTGAAATCTTTTAGGTAGAAAAGAGGTGTGCAAAATTTGTTTATCCACATGTGATAACCTGAGATTTTTGCTGGGAAACTGGGATAAGGGCAACTCAGTGACATTTTCACCAGAAAACACAATTTTTCACAAGGAATAGAGCCCAGTTGTGATCTGGAAAATTGTCACACTTTTGTCTCACACTTTTGTCTCACATATTTCCAAAATCAGTGAAATTAGTTTATAAACTTTTTCATTTTTATGGAGAGCTGTGGAAAAACTCTGGGCAAAATCACAAAATGTTTCACTTTTTGTGAAGCTGGTACATATGATTTCCCATATACCCCCTGTTTAAGATGTGATGATAATTTTTTCCACTGCTTTATTGCACATTATTACTTTATTAATCATCCTCCTTCCCTCCCTTAGTATATCCAGTTTTTCCTGCAAATGTGCTTCACAAGCATGCATCCTGCAACAGAAACAGCTGGTCATCTTCCTTTGCTGTTGTGTCTAAAAGCAGCCATATGTCATCAGCAAACCTCCCCTGTATATTCAACTTCCTTAGCACATCAACCTGTCTCTCTGAATCTGTTACATGATGTCTTAATAGCACAACAAACTGGCATAAAAACAGAACGTTGGATCCTCCTGGTCTCTTGCTCTTCAGCCCAGCAGGAGGTGGAAGTATTGTAGAGATAGGGCTCTTAGCCCCTTGGCTGTGTCTACCATAGCATTTTTAAAAATCTCCCTCTGCTGAAGCTCCCCTGATGGTAGCAATGGCTCAG
Source organism: Lepidochelys kempii (assembly GCF_965140285.1). NCBI lineage: Eukaryota > Metazoa > Chordata > Testudines > Cheloniidae > Lepidochelys > Lepidochelys kempii. The sequence continues at coordinate 78,289,979 of NC_136385.1, forward strand.
AGCAGTTTCTACACTACACAGTAGTAAATATGTGCCCTGCCTACAGGGGTACTTGGACAGTGATAGAGCATTAGGGGAAGTTTAACAAAAAGGGCTAGTGTAGCTGTGGTTTGCATCGACAGTGACCCCTCCAGCTTGCTATATCTGGCTATCTATCCAGGTTCATAGGCTGGTGCTCATCTGAGCACCTCCCAAGTAATGAAAAAAGACATAACAATAATATCTCTCTCTTCCTTCCCAGCAGGTAGAAGCAAATGCTTGATTAGAATTAAGATGTCTTTGTGGGTGTCTGTGTAAGAGAGAAAGAGAGAGGAATACTTGTTGTGGGAAAGCTAGATCAAAGAGATGAGCTTTGCATTTAGTTCCAAACACTGTGAGATCAGTGGCCATTCTTACCTTATCGAGAAGCAAAGTCTGTATATAATCTTAGTTCTACTCCTGTGAAAGTGCTGTCTCCCATACACACTCACTCCTCCTCCCACTGGACAATAATACTTGGCTCCTGGGAGGATCCTGGGAACTACAGGCCAGTCAGCCTCACCTCAGTCCCTGGAAAAATCATGGAGCAGGTCCTCAAAGAATCAATCCTGAAGCACTTGCATGAGAGGAAAGTGATCAGGAACAGCCAGCATGGATTCACCAAGGGAAGGTCATGCCTGACTAATCTAATCGCCTTTTATGATGAGATTACTGGTTCTGTGGATGAAGGGAAAGCAGTGGATGTATTGTTTCTTGACTTTAGCAAAGCTTTTGACACGGTCTCCCACAGTATTCTTGTCAGCAAGTTAAGGAAGTATGGGCTGGATGAATGCACTATAAGGTGGGTAGAAAGCTGGCTAGATTGTCGGGCTCAACGGGTAGTGATCAATGGCTCCATGTCTAGTTGGCAGCCGGTATCAAGTGGAGTACCCCAAGGGTCGGTCCTGGGGCCGGTTTTGTTCAATATCTTCATAAATGATCTGGAGGATGGTGTGGATTGCACTCTCAGCAAATTTGCGGATGATACTAAACTGGGAGGAGTGGTAGATACGCTGGAGGGGAGGGATAGGATACAGAAGGACCTAGACAAATTGGAGGATTGGGCCAAAAGAAATCTGATGAGGTTCAATAAGGATAAGTGCAGGGTCCTGCACTTAGGACGGAAGAACCCAATGCACAGCTACAGACTAGGGACCGAATGGCTAGGCAGCAGTTCTGCGGAAAAGGACGTAGGGGTGACAGTGGACGAGAAGCTGGATATGAGTCAGCAGTGTGCCCTTGTTGCCAAGAAGGCCAATGGCATTTTGGGATGTATAAGTAGGGGCATAGCGAGCAGATCGAGGGACGTGATCGTTCCCCTCTATTCGACATTGGTGAGGCCTCATCTGGAGTACTGTGTCCAGTTTTGGGCCCCACACTTCAAGAAGGATGTGGATAAATTGGAGAGAGTCCAGCGAAGGGCAACAAAAATGATTAGGGGACTGGAACACATGAGTTATGAGGAGAGGCTGAGGGAGCTGGGATTGTTTAGCCTGCAGAAGAGAAGAATGAGGGGGGATTTGACAGCTGCTTTCAACTACCTGAAAGGGGGTTCCAAAGAGGATGGCTCTAGACTGTTCTCAATGGTAGCAGATGACAGAATGAGGAGTAATGGTCTCAAGTTGCAGTGGGGGAGGTTTAGATTGGATATTAGGAAAAACTTTTTCACTAAGAGGGTGGTGAAACACTGGAATGCGTTACCTAGGGAGGTGGTAGAATCTCCTTCCTTAGAGGTTTTTAAGGTCAGGCTTGACAAAGCCCTGGCTGGGATGATTTAACTGGGAATTGGTCCTGCTTCGAGCAGGGGGTTGGACTAGATGACCTTCTGGGGTCCCTTCCAACCCTGATATTCTATGATTCTATGATTCCTATATAGCGCTTTTCATCAATAGGTCTCAAAGTGCTTTACAAAGGAGAGAAACATCATTATCTCCATTTTACAGATGTGGAAACTGAGGAACAGAACAGAAAAGTGACTAGCCTAAGGTCACCCAGCAGGCCAGTGACAGAGCCAAGAACTGAGCCCAGGTCTCCCAAATCCCATTTCAATGCTCTAGCCATTAGGCCATTGCTCTGGTGGAAGGGAGGTGTTGTGAAAAAGCATGGCTGTGGCGGAGGGACACAGTCCCATGTAGCTAAAGCCAATCCTATGGAGGCTTTGAATACCAGGACAGAGATTTTGAACTGGATTCTCTATTCACTGGGGCAGCACAGCAGAGAGAGTAGCATGAGACTGATATGCTCATGGTGACCTATGTTGTTGCTGTGTTGTGTACTAGTTGGAGCTATGTCAGGGCACATGCTTTCATTCCTTGATATCTGAGTTGCAATGATCAATCCCAGAGGTCACATATGCATGTGTTACTGTGGCCAGTTCTGTATCTGACAGGGCAAGCTTCTGGCTGGCAAAAGTGGAATGTGGGTGTTTTGTGCCATCGTGGCTTTCTGGACATTCGATTGCAGTGAAAAGTCCAAGAGGAGCCCAAGGTGGCTGAACAATGTAACAATCGGATGACACATGCACTCAATAGATAGGGATGTTTGGAGAAGGTGAGCTCTTCAGAGCACTTCCCTCTTCTTACCTTTCTCACCTCCATTTTGCCTGCATTCAGCTTTAATCAGCCAATTAAGGAGTGGCATTAATGGGCTCAGAAAAGGAATCCAGTCCAGTCGGCTTCAGCCAAAAGGCTGTTGGTCGCTCAGTGATATCTTGGGAAGAGGGAGGGAGAACACAGTGGAGTACTCTTTAATCCCCCTCGCCCGCCCACCGCCTCGTTCCTAGCAATCTGAAACATTTCACACTCATTACCTTTTCTAAAAGTGAATACTTAGTTCCTTTTCTTGCTCCTTCCTCTGAATTTAGCCCGTTTAGACAGCCAAATAAACCAATCCCATATGAAATGTGATAATCCAGTGAAATTGTTAAATAAATACACAGTATAACTACTGCAAAACAGATGCAACAAAGTCAGGCATACATGCCACCAACACTGTAATTAATAATTGTCTCATTTACTGGAATCAAATATTCAAGCCAGGCCATATATAAAAGCATACTGATCAGGAAAAAAAAATGGACATTAAATGGAACATACTGTAGGGTAAAATCTTACCTCTAAATTTGCAAGGTATTTGACAGGATTTTAGCCATAAAACTCTGAAAACATGCTCCTTAAATATTCAGGGAAAGCGGAGCTATATGATACCGTTCCCCATTGCATACCTGCATATTTAAGGCTGTAATGTCACTTATCTGCAATAGCTTCAGAATGATTCAGAAAACATGTGAAGTTATGACCTGTGCCTTGAATTTATTTCAATCTGGTTTCATGCTGATGAAGTGATCTATCATCATTGCTACCATATTACAGTGTATGTATTCTTACCAGAAAGTTTAGCCACTGCAGGGGTGGCTGGACTAGCATAGCCCTGGCATCCAACAGCGTACCGACTAAACTATAGTTTTAGTTAGGGAGTATGGAAACGGATAACAAATTATTGCTTGTGGTCTTCTTCCAGTTTTCAAGTGCAAACATACAAAGTTTATTTTAAATTTGAGCCAGTCAGACATTTAGTAATGTAGATCAAAGAAGAAATGAAGGCCCCTCCATGTTTATTATTTCAATATGATGTCTGTTCTAATGAAGTGTAAAAATGCATGTGCTAGACTATCTAGTAGGAATTTTCTGGTTCTGTAGTTTAGCCTTAAATATATACATATATTTGTAAATTAATCAGAAACATATTGCTGTGGTTTCAGTTCCTCAGAATGCTGATTGTTTTCAATCCTTTCTTTAATTTTAGCAATATGGTGGCAGTTTGCCAGAATACTTTCAGATAAACAGTCCACTTCATATTTAAAGAGCCTTAGAATCATTGATGTTATATATATATATATATTTAAATAACTTAGGGTTGTTGCACTATTGTCCCTCACTCTTAACTAGAAATAAGAAAAGCCATCTGGACAAGGTGAATTTTGATAAGATCCTGGCTCTTAGGGGTTTGTTGATCTACTATGTACCAATTTTCAAATGTCTTAATAGCTCCAGGATGGCTATCACACTGACTAGGCTCACCCATTTCCATCATGCTCTGTGCTGTTGAATGTAATTCTATTTACGTGGGGTTATATTTCCACTATTTAAAAAATATATTCCTGATAGCACAATAAGTATTTAACTGAATGGAACTGATTGCATTTTTAGGAGTTTCCTGATAATACACTCTCCTCACAGTTTGGGATTAAACACAATTAAAGTAAGAAGTTGTTTTCCTCAGTCTCACGTATTGGCCGACATTCCTATGTGGCTGCTATCCAGCAATATGTTATTACAGGGGTTTCATTGTACCCTTTTTTGGAATAATTGAATGTTTTTAGAACATATTTCCCATGGACCCCTACTACTAGAGAACCAACTCCCCAAAACTTAAATGGAAAAGGTTAGAAGTGATCATCTTGAAGCTTAGGGATGAAATACAGGATTTCTCTTTTTCCAACCTGTGTTTTCAGTCAATTAAAATTTGTACTCAAGGCTTTTCAGTTTGAAGCCACCCCTGTGTCTGTGATGAGCAATCCTTCTTGTTTGTGGAGTCATTCATTATCTCCATTACCAAGAGGAGAATAGAGGACAATTACATTGTTTGGACGAATCAGAGTGTTAGGAGGAGTATTTATCATGGTGGCAGAGTGCAGCACCTGACAGCGAACGATTGATGGCCAGGAATGAGTGTGAGTGGCCAAAGCAGTCTCATATGATGCAAATTACTGACTGTGGATTCCAATTTATCCTGTTCATTTTTCTTGCCTTTGCTGAAGACTATTAGTGGTTTTTGAAGCAGTGAAGGGGTCATTACTAATGTGGGCTAGAAGCAGGAGGGGGAAGGAGGGGAAAAGCCTTCTGTAATTACACAGCCTTCAAGAAAAGGCTGCAGGCCTAGCCAAAAAAGTGTCAACACTTAGCAATCAGAAAATTTATTTTCATTTTATCCTTAACTCATATTAACTCAACATTATCATCTTTCTTTGTTAATATTTGCAGAATATGAAAAGCCTGACTTTTATATCAGTGCAAATCTATTTAACCCTTTTGGCTGTGGAATGATGTTGCTTTGCTTAATGTCAATTTGTTGATGACATTAAACAGTGAATGCGTTTGACACAATATAGAGAATGAAAAATTAAATATTCAACCCTTTGTATGGACCTTTTGTTTTTTACAATATATCAGGACAGCTGATACACATGATAGAATATTTATTTAGGTATAGTTGTTTGTGTTAGTGGTAAAATGTAATATTACCAGTATTAAAGGAGATCACTTCAGCACTTGAGTCTTTTTGGTTGTGATCTGGAAAAGGTACCAATGGAATATGAGAGTTTCATTTTGTTGTATAATGAATCAAGTACATTTAAAACATATGCATATTTAATTTAAAGCCTATTCAAACCATACTTAGGCAGCTCTCTGGGGAATCTACGTGAATTAATGATCTCCAAAAGTCCCTCCTGCCCATGACAATAGAGCATATTGATTATGTGCATAGTAGGTATAGCAGCTTTCCCAAAAGCTCATTGTGAAGGAAAGTGAGTGTGGGGGGAACCTGAGGGGGGAATGTAATTCTGTTTATTTTTTCATTTGAAAGTTAAACATTAAGCCATGAACGATAATTCCTCTCCTTCCCCCGCCAGTAGTATAATGGATAAACATTAAGTAGTCCACTCCTTGTCCCATAAAAGGTTCTTCAGAAATGTATTGGCAATAAACTGTAAAGTAATTGAATTTGTTGTCATGACTCCTAAGAACCAACGCTCAATATATTGTTCCTAGTTGTCCAAAATTATATACATTCAATATTGTCTGCTCAACTAAATATATAATGGCCCAACCCTGTCATGTCTTCTAGAGAAGGGAATAATAGCTGAAGTACACAGGGACAATTTCATCCTTTGTGTAATTCCATTGGTTTTCTGTGGCATGACAACAGGGATGAATTTAGTCCATAGTGCTTGTTCTCTTGTAAAATTTGACTGTAGCAGGAAGTTCCTATCTTACCTGATTTGGAATTCAATATATAATCTGATATCAAGGAATTGAGGTGTAGCAATGGTAAATTTAAAGCCAAGCAATGCAGTTTAATGACATATTATTACATATAGTCAACTTCAACCTTTGTTTGTGTGTGTCAACTTCAGAGTGTATTACAGGACGATTTATATAGCTATAATCAG